>NC_138745.1:29649467-29859467 GCF_965113295.1 Leuciscus leuciscus
AATGTAACATCCAATATTTGTAAGGTATATCAGTACTTTTTCCTTTAAATAATCCTATATATTATACATAATGATATTTTCTTTTCTCTTTTTTCAGCTGAAAAGACCAAAAGGGCCTTTCGGACTCAGTCAGCCCATTATTGTTGGAGGAGAAGTAAACGGAGGAGACGGACAGCTTCAAAGGCAAATATTCGCAATGGTATGTGTGTGTTGGTTTTAACCCTAAATCAAACATTTTATCAAGCATTTGTTGTTTCTTAAAACTTTTCTCACAAAACCCATAGCCCAATCAGTACAAACAGAGACTGAAAGTCTTGATATTTCACAAGATTTAACAAGTTGTCAAATTCTTATGATACTCGTACATATTTGTATACTCGTACACAATCCTGCAGCTTTTACTCTTAGTGCTGTCATTGGCTACTGCCTCAATTCCTGTACATATTTATCGCGATATTTGTAAATCAGTTGCGCCCCTTCTTGGAAAGTTGTCGGATGTCACACACACTGTCAGAAAGTTTATATTAATTGTAAATTGGACCCTGTCTGTTTATGTTCCAGTAATACATGATGTCTCTCCACACCTCATAACCTACCTCTGTTTGCAAGAGTGGAAAAGCTTATCTGACTTGTCACATGACATTAGATACTCGATTATTTTGTCATAATCAGATCAGTTACACTGCTGATAACTGTCCCGTTTGCATGTAAATCATTTTCATGATTATTGCTTGCTATTAAAGACATACTTTTATTCATAGAAATGCCCACATATCAGTGAACTTAACATTTAATTATGCAACACTCTTTACAGAAAACATATCCCACAGTTATGGATAAACTCACAACATCATCATCAAGTCCTGTGCTGGGCACATTGGGCAACAAGTGTCCTCCAACGTATTCGATCCGTGGCCAAGTTCTTCACATCTTCCCATGGGACACTGACATTCTTCAGGTCTTCGTGAAACATGTCTCCATGTCTTCCTTGGACTTCCCTGTCTCCTGCATCCTCCTGGTGGTGTCCACTTCATCGCTGTTGTTTGGGCATGCGTAGGATGTGTCCAGCGAGGTGCACCCTTTGCTCTGTCTCAGTTTCTGAAAGTCTTCATGTGGAGTCCCACTCCTCCTCAGGATCTCTTTGATATATGCAGAACCAATATTGAAAATAGTGATTTATCTTTTTCCATATTGTTAAAGCGTTTTGTTTTCTCTTTTCAGCTTCATAAACTGTACTTGATTTCTGCCTAATGCCTTTATAAAATAAGTGTCAGTGCTCATCAGGTGTTTTGCTAAAGGACATATTCATTGCATAGTTACAATAAAAGTGACCAATAATCACAAGGATATAGAATGAAAGTTGAGAATGTAAAATGTTGTGCTTATGTTTTTACCTATTTGTTCTTTAAAGCGAAGAAACAAATGTATGTTCACATAACAAACTTGAACCTCATCTCTTGGTTTGTAAATATATAACTTCATCGTAGCAATTTTTTAACGTTAATGTATGTGTCACTATAATAGATTGCTCCTGTATCTGGATATTTAATTAACTGATTTTTATACTGTTGTGCTGTAGTTTTGGCGCTACATTTGTCTTTAAACAGTTTGACATTAAATATTGGAATAAGCTTTCAAAATGGTGTCCATTCATTGTGCTTTTGTTACATTTATTTGAATATAATTGATATACCTTTAATATACTATACATACACTGTAAATGTTAGAAGCACTTTAGTACATGTAATTATTTTTAATTAAAATACTGCAAAACTACCCTGCTGTAGGCCATTGCTTAGAAAAAAAGTTTCTCTTTCAAATGTATTTATGCATCAGTCTATGCAAATTTGTGTCATTGATCATGTGAACTCGTTTTTGGATGGTAACCACACAAAGGAGTCTTTTGTTTTTAAATATGAGTTTTATAATTTAATTAGAAGGAATGCATGTTTAACAGCCTAAATACAATTTATTTAAGGTATCTATCCCTGCAGCCGGAACCAGAAGAGATCTGTCATCGTTTACCATAAATGGGCATGTAAGTGTGACGCATCTGTTCAGCTGGGTTTGTATTGGCGGTGACCTTCTCGCAGAGCTCGCTGTGATTGGACAATCGTTTAACCCATATAAAACGGCGCTTCATGTTACAAAGTATGTTTTGGTGTTATTATTACGTTAGTTATACATTAAGCTAACTATAAAGTGTCTCTATGTTGTGAGAAATTACTCCTTTACCGAGATCCTAACCCTAACCCTAAGCATGTCTGCACATTTCAATGAACTACACAGCCCATGCTTCCTGCTCCACTGATAGAATGACAGAGATATGTGGGTAATGTAGTTTAAAACGTTTAGTAATAAAACAATAAATGTTAAATAAATAATATATTTAATGGACAACTGGATATCTAATTTTGTTCATTGTGCAAACCTTTATGACATATATGAGGGACAGGCTGAAATTTGATATTTTACTGTGAGCACTTTAAAAATAACCTTTATGCCAGCTTTCCATATATGTCTGAAAACTGTGGACAACATTATTTATTAAACATAGTATAAGCAGTTGTCCAGCCAATTTTCTCTTTGATACACTAACCAGACTTTGAGTTACAGCCATTTGAAATGTGCATTTGTTTGCTCTTCTGGGGGCCATTGCTGGGCCCCTGGGGGTGGAAGGACAGTATAATCTACACAGATCTACACATACTATTACTATTACACAAGGATAATGCACCATTCAATAAAACAACAAAAAAACAGTGCCAACATTTCCTTTTCACCCCCTCTTGCTGCTTATATTCCTGACATCAGTGATATATAGAGTATACTATATAGAGTATACTAGAATGATCAACATGGATCATCATCAATTAAGCTTTAAGTATTTATAGCAAGATAGCCCACTGCAGCCTCTTGTTATTCACATAGCTTCCTTTTATTTCACTGCAAACTGGCATACATGCAAGTATGTGCAACTTTTGTTGCATTGTTGTCCCAAATATCATTAACCAGATCTAAATTTTTATGTTCCAAGTAAAAAAATCATGGTAATTAATTATATTTAGTTATTTATAAGTTATTAATTATATGTAGTTATTTTTAAAGAAATAAGAAATGAAAATGTATTTATATTTACTGTACCAAACACAACTTTCAAAACAAAATAGTCACCATACTTTATTAAACAACACTTTATTGGAGAACAAAGCATACAGTTGATAAAGTAGCATAAAGACAAATGAGATTCAAGATAAATAAAAATGTGTCTTCAAAAATACATTAACATCATTTGAATCCATTCACAGCTGCTGAAGCCACAAAACGAGTGCCAGATAATCATATTCAGTCACCTACAGAAAACAGATTTGATATTGTGTTGGAAAATAATGATTCATTAGAAGAACACAATAGAGACATACAGGGAAGAGCAAGAAACCCTGTATGTCTCTATCGTGTTCTTCTTCCTCGTCTAAACAGTTTGTTCAGTTGAAGAACAGAAGATGTGATCACTGATGTGGTGTAGCTTTTTCTCAACCAGAAGAAGAAGTCTCAACATCCCATTGTCAGGCGTTCTCCAGTTCTGGTCTGAAAGTAAAACAAAAAAACAGAAACCAAGTTGTTTAATGGACAGTCGGGTCAGCTTATGTTCTGCATGATTTAAAGCAGTGATGGTTTACTGCCTATTGTCTAGAAGTAAACTTGAAGACTTTGGTTAAAATTTTCAGATGTGCTTGATTAGGGTTGGAGGTTAACTCTTAACTAACCTCAAAAAGTAGAATGCAAAGGGCCAGAGTTGCCTGTTCCTTACATACATTTATAAAGCAGCAGTCAGTACATTATATAATATACACATTGAAGTATATATATATATATATATATATATATATATATATATATTGCAGCACATAATATAAGCTAAGTACTGAACAAAAACAGTTTTAACCATATCAACAGCAACACATTTTAAAAGATTTTTTAGAAAGGCATGGTCTCTTTTGAGCCTTTGCCAGGGATGCTTGATTTCTTTCCAGACAACATACTCTTCTGTCAATTGTTTCAAGAGCTTCACTTGGTCAAAAACCAAGTGATAACCTGTACAATGTAAAATTGTCAACATCAAATTATGTACTACATATTACAGCATTGTTTCAATACAAGACATACCAATGGACTCACGCACTTTTCTGTCGTCTTTGGGCACCAGATGTTCCTTCCTCACCCGAAACAAAGGACTTATTCGATTAGCTTGCGTTGATATAAGGACTGGTCTTCCTTCTCGGCTGTAAAACAAGAAAGTCTCGACTTACTCTATTGTTCTTGAAACACAAATTAAGACAGTTATAAATAAGTTAATTTACCATATGATTCAGGAGAGAACATTTGATGAGTAAATACTGATATATTAAGAAACTTCACCTGGGAAGGGCTGATCACGGCAAGATTCGCTGCGACTCACTAGTAGCTCTTGTGAGGGTTGAGTTTGATATTGGTAAAGCTTTAAAAAAAAAGGACTAAGTAATCCTGCAAAACAGAAAGGAAGGTAATTTTAATACATTACTTGCAAATAGTCAGTTTATAACTGTAGGATATGTTTTCTTTAAAGAGTGTTGCATAATTAAATGTTAAAAGCATTTTTATGTATTAAGTTCACTGATATGTGGGCATTTCTATGAATAAAAGTATGTCTTTAATAGCAAGCAATAATCATGAAAATGATTTACATGCAAACGGGACAGTTATCAGCAGTGTAACTGATCTGATTATGACAAAATAATCGAGTATCTAATGTCATGTGACAAGTCAGATAAGCTTTTCCACTCTTGCAAACAGAGGTAGGTTATGAGGTGTGGAGAGACATCATGTATTACTGGAACATAAACAGACAGGGTCCAATTTACAATTAATATAAACTTTCTGACAGTGTGTGTGACATCCGACAACTTTCCAAGAAGGGGCGCAACTGATTTACAAATATCGCAATAAATATGTACAGGAATTGAGGCAGTAGCCAATGACAGCACTAAGAGTAAAAGCTGCAGGATTGTGTACGAGTATACAAATATGTACGAGTATCATAAGAATTTGACAACTTGTTAAATCTTGTGAAATATCAAGACTTTCAGTCTCTGTTTGTACTGATTGGGCTATGGGTTTTGTGAGAAAAGTTTTAAGAAACAACAAATGCTTGATAAAATGTTTGATTTAGGGTTAAAACCAACACACACATACCATTGCGAATATTTGCCTTTGAAGCTGTCCGTCTCCTCCGTTTACTTCTCCTCCAACAATAATGGGCTGACTGAGTCCGAAAGGCCCTTTTGGTCTTTTCAGCTGAAAAAAGAGAAAAGAAAATATCATTATGTATAATATATAGGATTATTTAAAGGAAAAAGTACTGATATACCTTACAAATATTGGATGTTACATTATAAAGCCTTACAAACATGGCAAGTGTTGTGGTTAATATGCATTTACAACAAATATCACTTTAAAACTATCAATCAATACTGAGGTAAAAGCATGGTAAGTTTTGTGATTACTGTCCTTTACTAAACCAATCACAGTAAAACTATGGTTACTGTGGTAAAAGCATGGTAAGTGTTGTGGTTACTGTGCATTTACAATAAGTACCACATTAAAACTACAAATAGTGTGGTACTGTAAAAGCATGGTAAGTTTTGTGATTACTGTCTTTTTACTACACTTATCACAGTAAAACTAATGTTACTGTGGTAAAAGCATGGTAAGTGTTGTTTTTACTGTGCTTCTACTACAAATACAACTTTGGAAATAATTGTACTATTTTTAATCTGATATGAATATCTAGGCCTATAGCACGTCACGTGACAGGCAGTGTTAATCACCCTGTTTTGAATTAGAAAGCAATGAAACGCAAAGTCTCCGTGGAGATGGCAGATATAATGGCAGATTAATATCGACAAACAGAAAAGACATGATATCACACATTATAGGACAGCGTATTTAGGTATTTATTTACTTACCAACATCTGACACACGTGAACTGATGCCAAATATCGCGATGTGTTCGGAACGAGACTTCTGCAGCGCGATTTCCTACTGATAAAATATAATTTTAAAAATATCAATAAACAGCAAAGCAATCCAGCTTCCCCGGCAATAAGATCGAAATAATAACATTAAAAAAATACATAAAAATACATAAGATCTCGTGAATAAATGTTGATTAAACAGCTTCTCTGCTGCAAAGAATCATGCTGTTATCACGAAAGACGCTTCCCATTGAAAATACATTAGTTTAAAAAAATAAAAAATAAATAACGAAATAAACGTGTCCGTGGCACGAATCAATAGATTAAATTACGTGACCATATCACGAACTGCCGTGAGACTCGGTTGTTAAACTCACCGCTGAATGATCGCGTGCGTTGTTAAAATCACCGCTGAACGCGCTAAACATTTGCGGGGACTTTGATATCAGATTGCGAGGGGTTTTAATCATCAAAAACAAGTTTAAGGGCCAGATAAAAATTATCTGGGTGCCGCCATTTGACTCGCCCTGGCATAGATAATATTTTGTAGCCCAATGAGAAAAAAGGGAGTAAATAATTAAAACAAAATGAACAGCTGCATTAGATGCTACGAAACCTGCTTTGGATTTATTATGTTCAGGACAAACGTAATATAGCACTGCAATAGATTGGCTATAGTAAGGACCAACGTAATAGCACTGCTTATATTAGGTTAAGGACCAACGTAATAGCACTGCTTATATGTTGGCATGTAACGTAATTGCGATTTGCAAAATAGTTTCCTCAGAACGTATTTCATGTGATACAGGGTTGCTTTGAAAACCTAGTTTAAAGCACATGTGGTCATATGGTTTTGTAAAATATTTGTATTGTTTATATAACAATATATATATATGGTTGCACCACTTGGTTTTGTTGGTATTTAAAATATTTTAATATGAAATATTTCCAAATTTTTAGAACAGAAATAAAGTAATAGATATAAAAGATTATGCTAAACTTTAAATTCACCCTTTTGTTCTTGAGGATATTATTTGAATATCCCAAAAATATAAAAATATTTTAAATTCATAAATTAAAAACATTCTCTTTATTGGAAAGGTACACTACAATTCAGAAGTTTGGGGGTCAGTAAGATTTTGTAATTTAAGTCTCTTATTCTCATCAATTTCTTTAAAAAAAAATCTCGCTGAGCCCAAACATTTGAACGGTGGTGTTCAAGTAATTCTATGAATTAAATGCATTTTTTTGTGTATTTTAAATAAATGAATATATGGTTAAAAACATGAGTCATTGACCCCTATAGCAAATTTCCTGAAACTGTTTACATTTACAGCCTTTCATGGACAACAGCTGAAAGAAAAAAGGTTGACTTTGTTTGCAATATTATATGAAATGTCTCACATACAGTATATCTGTACCACTACCTCTTTTGTGTCTCATGTGTCATTGGGTACGTAAAGCATGTTATGAATTTGAAAGATAATGCTTTGAATGTGTATTCTACTTAGGCTCAACCATAAATGCTAGAAAGAATTAACAAGCCGATTAATGAATAAATAAAGGATTCGTAACTGAAAATAAGTCTTGGTCTTTGTGATGATTTCTAAGCAACAGTGTAGAGAATGATCATTCAAGCTGTTATCAAACAGATCTGCACTAGAATATCCACTAATCTTGGTTCTCCCTGGATCTGGCTTTACTGGGAATGTGCCAGTTGGCTGGTTCTAGTGTATAGCTGCTCCAGGCTCAGCTGTTGCTTAGTGAGTTTGTGGGCAATATGTGCTCTCTGATTTGCTCCATCAGTGGAAAAAGCCCAGCATTGCAGCCTCATTTAACGACTTTATTTAACCAGATTTGTGGTTATATTATACTTCCCATGACGCTGCTTATATGCTAAAAAAGGACTGAGGGCAAATCTTTCTTAGGACCTCTTCTCTGTAAAGTAGCAGCTGCTACCATTCTGGCAAGTAGTTTGTTTTTTTAGTAATACAACGAGAAGCAGGTCACTGAGTGTGAATATATTCATTTTATTGGCCTTCATGTGTATTCAAAATCTCTTCACGCACTACGTAATTTTGAAGGAGACTTTGGTGCCAGTGTCTCTCATACTTAAGGTTCTTCTTGAAGAGCCTCTCTGCAGTCAAACAGATTGGCATGTGCACAGAGGACAGCTGTGAAGTGGCAAAAACAATTCTGGCTCTCTACTGATGATGATGATGATGATGATGCTCCTCTGCTCTCCATGAGTCCTATTGCAGCCAGTCACCAATTGAGCTCTTCACTAGGAGTCATACATTGATCTGACCTCTTGACACAAACCAGACTTGATAGTAATGGAAAATTAAGGCAGTCAGTAAAGAAATGTGTCCCAAAAGAAATCTTGTTCATTAGATAATAGTTAGACCATTAATATTTTGTTCCCATTTACTCACCTTCAAGCTTCTGTAAGCAAAATAATGCAGTGGGTGGTGATTTATAGAGCCAAGCTACAAGAAATGCACAATAAATCTGTATGATCCATCCAGGATAGCTTTCTCTAGCCCCTTTCCCGGGCAAATTGCCGGGAAATTGCCAGAACGCCTTCTGTGTGAACGCAAACACGACCCGGGATTGATGCCGGCATCGATGCCGGGTTGGAGACCTAGTAACATTGCAGGAACATTGAGGAACAGACCAAACTCTTCCCATCTGCCAGAGCTCTTAGATCTCATTTGCATCTATGTTCAATTAAAAAGGAATTATTAGTGCACCAGGTGTGTCGATAAAAAACAAAACACAGTATTAATATATATTTTTTAGTAATTTAATTTAAATAATTACAAATTTCTGTAAGTTTTTCATCTAATATTTTTATTTCATTGATTTATTTCAGTTAACAAAAAAATATTTTAATAGTTTCAGTTAAAAATAACAACACTGCATCACTGGACATACAATGATTTAAAGGTGCAATAGGTGATTTTCTACAGATAAAAAAAAAAAAAAATTATTATGCTGGTCTCGTCATATCCTGATAGCAATCACAATAGCTGTGTCCCAATGTTGAAGGCTGCATCCTTCGAAGGACGCAGACTTCAAGGATGCAGCCTATGCGTCCTCTGAAGGACGCTCCATGTAGCCTTCCTTGGATTTCCTAATTGCGCAGCCAGGTGTTCCCGATCACCGCTCCTGGCGCCAAGCAACAGTGCGAGAGGACAGCTACTATCCTGATCATTCATTTTGATACAGTAAACAGCTATGGAGCCAGAATTGGCTATTGTCATTTTTATGTTTTATATTTTACTTGAGGACATGGTGAGGATGTTTTAGCCCCGGCACTGCCAGGTCATGTATTTTCGGTTTAGCCCTGTTTGAATACAAAACCCAATTGAATATAAAAAGTCCAGTATTTCTCGCGCTCGTCATTGGCAGCTGTCACAGTTGCCAGGCGACAAGAACAATCCTTCGTAGGCTAGACCGGTCCGAGCGCGTCAGATGCGCCCTTTGATATGGGACGCTGCTGTAGTGAGCAACAATTTGTTAATATTGTGACTAATTTTGTTACTTTAATTTTCGGAACTGCATATTTCGTTAAGTATTCACTTACAAATGTGAAGTAACCTACTGAAGTACTTTTTTTCCTCACATCACATTAAACTACACAAAAGTAGCTATATAATGTAACAACCAGATATTACTGTATATTGAAAATATACAGAAGTAAAATGCAACATATACGCAGTAATGCAGTAGTAGCCTAATATAAATGCAGAAGTTATTAAAAGTACTTTTTTCAGAAAGCCGTCGATTGAATCAGCCCTGCAAACCTGTTGGTAGACAACTTAGTGGATAGTGGAAATATGCACTCAAACGCTCTAGAGACAATCCCAGATGATGTCCCACCAGCAGGAGGCCTTAGGGGCAGCCCATCCCAGTCCAGCAGCTCAGCTCAATAGAGTCTACATAATTTTTTTCTTATTTTATGTATTGTAAAATTAAATGTTTATGTTGATTTTGATATGTTTAACGTATTTTGTAAATAGTTGGAAAAAGTGCTTTAATGTAGCCTATAGAACAAATGATTTTCATTTACCAATTTTATTTGAAAAAATAAAAAGGTATAGAATTTGTTTCATGCAGAAAGTATTACTGTCATTACAAAAATAAACAATGTCCAGAACAATTCATTCTCTTTTATTTACACAATTAAAGTAGCATAAAAATAAATGTACATAATTTTTCTTTTAAAAAATAAAAGTGAAAAAAGTTAAACAAGAATATGTAGAACATTTTTCAATCATTCTCTCAAGAATAGAAAACAGCCTGTCCATCCTCTCCCTTCTTTCCTGTGCACTCCTCGCCTCTGCCTCCCTCTGTAGTTGCATTTCTTCTCTGATCAAGTTCAAAAACCCGTCCTGTCTCGCCGCCTTCGTGCTGGTGCTCCTGCTGGTGCTACTGGTGGTGCTGGTGCTGCCCCTGGCTCCTCCTCACCGTGGGCACCCACTACTGAACTCGGCCCTGGTCTGTCCTCAGGGATTGAGGCGATGAGGACAGGGGGGTTGGTGCAATGCCTCTGTCCCAACACCTCATCCATGAGGACAAACCAGGGCCAAGTTTCAGCAGTGGGTTTCCCACTCACACCCTCTCCTGTCCCAGGACACTTGCAATCCTAAAGGCAGAGCAAATGAACCATGGCTTGTTAACAACAACAGGACAATACATTTCAGCAAAGATGTGTGTATTACTTTTCTTATATATATATATATATATATATATATATATATAAACCCATTTTTTCCTGAATTGTTCTAAAAAAGCAGAAAAGGGTACTTAACACAGAGGAGCAATCTTAAGTGCATTGTTAACACTGCAAAATATGACACATCAAGACATGCATACAAAATACTTAAGAAATCATATTTCTGTATACTAAAATTTGGTTAAAACCAAATAGCATGACAGCACTACAAAAACACATAAAAGTGAAACCCCATTGCCTTATCTACTGCTTTTCTTATTGTTTTGGGCTTTATTGGGTGAGTGATATTTCTTATAATACACAAGTGCAAATATTACAAATAGGTCGTTAAACTAATAACGTTATTACCAGAAGTTTTGCCTAAAACTACATGATAAATGTAGCCACGCAATGGTGACGAAGGAGTTAAGAAGAAGTTTATAAGAAATTTAACTCTGGTTTCGCTAGCTATTTGAGTAAATTAAAACATAATACTTACATTTAAATGTGAATTTGCTGTCCACCACCGATCTCTAGTCTCGGCCGCCTTTAAAAATAAGTAAATAAATGCTGTCGTCAACGGCGCGCAATGACTTATGGGGTAGAATAGGGTAGAATAGGCCGCTAAGTGTCCATTTATGTATCCTTCTTTTCACGGGGAAACGAAGGGTGCATTTGGCGTCGCTTTTGAATCAGGGAAGCCTTCGTCGCGGCGCGATGACGCAGACGGCCTTCAAATACGGACTTCGGAGGATGCAGAACTGAATTGGGACAGCCTTCATCGAGCCGCGTGACGCAATCGGCCTTCAAATGCGACCTTCCAAGGATGCAGCCTTTGAATTGGGACGTCCTTCGTCGCGCCGCGGTGACGCAATCGGCCTTCAAATACGGCCATCCGGCCTTCAAATACGGCCTTCGGAGGATGCAGCCTTCACTTTGGGACACAGCTATTGTTAAAGCAGCACTCAGTAGCTTCGGGACTTCTTCGCTGTATTCTCGCTTTTTGCTCGCAGGTTTCTCTCTAGAGCTCCCCCCACAGCTTCGGAATAGATATTTGACAACACTGTTGTAAAAACTCGTTGGTGATTCTCAGACACCAGAGGCTATAGATTAACGACATCAAAGCAGATGGGACGTTCTTTAAAACGTCTTCTTCATTCGGGTTCGGACAGCGTGAGGGAGCGCAATAATGACAGCATTTTAGCAGATTTCTTTTGGCCGTAAAGCAGTTGTTTACATCGCGAGACCTGATATCACGCGAGACTTCCTGACGCGGCCCGCCGGCTCAAAGTTGCAAGTGCGTATTTTCCGCTCACAGGCACCAGGGGGGTGCGAAACGACCACCATTCAACCCGAAATAAGTAATATAACCATTCCAATGACTCCGAAGCTGTTCAGTTAAGGTAAAAAAAGTTACTTAGTTCACCTTTAAGCTGTAAAAATTTATTTGTATAAAAATATAATCTGTGGAAGGTGTAGGACCATAAAATGTTCATTCAATAATTACATTCGGTCTTAATGAAATTGCATACCACTGCGCAGCCTGTTCACGCAAACATCATATGTCATACTGTAGTGTACAGACAGCGCGAGAATGGCAGGCAAACAGTTGTTTACGTTCGTTATTGTAGTAGTGTTACTCACTGTACTGTTAAGTTTTCTCACCGATGAATTACACATAATTTTATCCAATAAAGTTGTCTCTGGTTGTCTCGCTTCTGGTCTGTGCGCGTTCATGTGTTTTGGAGGAAGCGTGGCTTTGGACGGCAATTTGCAGGGAGGGTGGGTTCGCATGCTTTCAATGCTAGCAGGCTAAAGTTAGCATTTCCCAGATCACCTATTGCACCTTTAAGTCATACACTGAAAAAATTGGTGTATGAACATTTTTCACTTAAAAAAAATACTCGATTGAACAAATAATTACAAAGAGGAGGCAAGTAACACATTAAATTGAATTAAACAAATTTAAAGACTGAAATAGTATATTTTCTTGTAAACTAATCTTTCTTTTATTTATTAAATCAGCTTTTGCTAAACAGAATTATGCATTAAAAAACATTCCTAAAATAAAACCAGCATTTGAAGTATTCAGGTTGAATCTCTTAGAACTATTAGTTCTTTTGCTCAATGGTACTTTCTGACAGTTAGTTGGCCTCTTCTAGTTTGTTCTTGTGTGTCATTTTCACAGTAACAATCCCCAACACATTTTTAATGGCTTTCTCCTGAAAATACATTGTAGTCACGTCAAAGTTCACCAATTAAGCGCCACTCTTCTGCCTCACCTCTCAGGGGCATGAGATAACTGGTGTTGATATTTAGGAGGTACTAGGTGTCTCTCTAACGATGACACATCTCACTGTGAACAGATTGTCGTGTTCAGTCTGAGGCTGTGTCCGAAATCGCATACTCTCTCAAGTAGGTACTTATTTTGAACGATTGGTTACATCACGACCGCTAAAAAAGTACATTCTATGTTTGTGTTGTATAAACGTAATCTGGACGTACTACATTGGCCATGTGACCTTGCAGAATCAGTTGCGTCGCTTCACTGCCATTCACAAATCCCTTTTGTGGCCTCATGGGATAGTAAGGTGTCCATTGTATGCACACTTCAGAATCTTGCTGGAAGTAGTGTGTATTGTGAGTATTGTGAATTCGGAACGTACTTGTTTTGTCACATACTATTTTTCGCCTACTATAAGGGGCTGTTTTCACACGACACGGTTTTCACCTAAAAATTTTAAACTTTTTATGCGTTTTGGGTGGCCAAAAATGCAAACTTTAGAAAACGGGTTTCAAAGTGCAAGTTTTTGAAAACGGTCTCTTTGTAAACAACAAAAAACGTGATCTCTGAAGACGATGATGTCATTCACATGCGTATTAGGCGTTCAGTCTACTGTTTTATCGCTATCTAATGGCCTGGCAGCAGAATACAGCGTTTTTAGTAGTTTTCGCGGATCCGTGTGAATGGGGATCGTTTTGACAATGTACGTGGGAAACTCAAAGGAAAACGTGTAAACGTATCCCAAGTATGTGATTTCGGTTACCAGTTACCATGGCTTTTCATTATATGACTAATTAAATCCCACCTGTTTGCATTTAAGTTTATTATCTTCTGTGTATATAAGCCCTTCAGTTCATTTAGTTCTTTGTCTGGTGTTGGTTGTGTTTTAGTACACTGTTCCATTGAATACTCTCATTGAAATTCTGCTTTTGTTTTATTAAAGAAAATAAAACAAGCTGTATATTTGCCTCCTTCATCTTGTTGTCTCTCTGGGGGCAAAAGGGGAAAGAGAAGATCCAGCTTAAATGAAAGCTGTTGATGTTGTCTCAATGGAAGTTGTCAGCAGTAAACAGTGTTCACATTAGCTATGTTTCCATCTAAAGTTTGGTCCATTCATGAACAAAGCACTGTTTGCATCCCATGTGTTCGGGAACAAAATCGTCACTTTCTGGGAAATTGGTGCAAAATATCTGTAATAAAATGGAAGCCACTGTGGTTCTTTTATCCTATATCAAAAAAGACTTGTGTCTCAGAACGTGCAGATGAAACGCAATAAACGCTGTCATGCTACCTTGTGTCTGGATGCTGGTGTTTGTGAACACAATTGTGTTCTGATTTTCAGACGTATTTTCAGAATGATCAAACCAACATTTAAGATGCTGTGCAATGAAATCGGTCTAATGGTTAGTCCAGTTTATCCAATCAAATCCACTGTTGAGGCAATGTGTTTCCATCTTAGTTTATACTATCTTGTTCAATTTTTTATTGCAATGTTTAAAATGCAGTGCTTTATTGATCTACATTCTGAGTTTGTTTTTAAACCTCTAACCCTGTAATTATTAAAGTTGGCATGAAAATTTTTTTCATTTTTGGGTGAACTATCTCTTTAAGCACTGCTTAAAGATCCTGCAACAGCCTTCATAAGCTCCATCATTTTAGTCACCACACTGGGACGTAACAGGTAGTTGTCGTCCTTTACCGAATGTTTCCAATCAGTCCTAATGGAAGAACTTGTAAGTTAAAGCATGCTCAGTGAATTGGACAGAGATGTTGCCTCGCAGCAGACTTGTGCCTCCAGTGAAGTAGGTCCAATTAGTATCTAAGACTTTCTCAATAACAAGAAAACTAAATGTTAACTGTTGTTAAACAAAGGCCCAACATCACACTAAAGAAACTCTCAATGCAAATTGTACTGATTTAAATGAATGAAAGAAAGAAAGACAAATAACATTAATTAGAGTTATTTATTTACATACATCACTAAATAAATAAATTCCAACCAAGCGGCTTTTTTATTATTATGCAGAAATTAAGAAAATAATATTTCATTTAGTGTATTTAGCCAAGATTTTGTATATGTGTAAATTTAAAATATAAAATTTCCAAGCACAATAGCCTACATAATTTGAGATGTGATGGATATATGTGCATGGCTACAGAAAAAAAATAAAAATAATTTATGAGGACATAAAATTATCACAACTGAGAGTGTAAAAATCTATGTTTTAGATATAATAAGATACTCTTATTATTTTGGTTGTTATTTATTTGTGGTGAAACAATTTAAAACAAGCTCTTCCACTGTTTGAGTAATGTTTAGAGCCTTTTGGGAACGACTGTAGATTTATTGAATTAACAGATCATCAATAGACCTCATCATCTTCACCACCATACTCTATCACATGGGTTCATAAAGGGGCGATAAACTGTTTAATGTACATTTATGACGGGTGTTACTGTCACCACTGATCGTGCTTCACATTTCACTCATGAAGAGCCTTGAGGAAACAAACCTCTTGATGACGGTTATTTGCATTTGCTTGTCATTGTAAGTGTGGCGGAATATGCGCGTTGACAATAATGCCAGCAAAAGACCCGCTTATCGAAACACTTAAAGGTAGGTTTCATATCCCATATATCATCATATACGCATATTAGAGGCTGTATCTGACCTTCGATGTGCTGTTTTATGGTTATTGATCAGTTGTTCTGGTCACGCAACAGATGATGAAAGGCTGTCTGAGAGCTGTTAGCAGAGCCTGTTGTTGGGAGATTTAAATAGATAGCTAGCATACTTGTCTTGTTTTGCGCACCCGTTTTGAATTAGTAATATTGAAGTGGCCACACTGGAGAGGATGTTTTGATTGCTGCTCTTTAGGATATAGTCTGTGTTACTATATTTTCCGCATTTTTTTGTAAATCTCGGGAGCCAAATACGTGGCTTAACTAACATTTGTATACTAAGTAGCCTATTTGTCTTATAAGTATACTGAGTAGCCGTGCTAATAGGGGAGAAAGTCACCATGAAATCAAAATTGACTATTCTTATTTTTTTATTTATTATTGCGGCATTTTGGCTATTATAAATGATTTATTCGTGCACACATCATTATTGTTAAATGCATGTGCCCTCGTAATCTTTAACCAAAAAAATTCTCTTCTCTGATGACTTGTTTAATGGCGCAAGGGCGGGACAACCTGTCACTCAAGTGAGTTTGCAGCAATAGCAAACCACAACGATCAATTAACAATATCAAAATGACAAATGACAAAATCAAGTCCCAGCCTCCATTTTTTCTTGTTCGAGAAGCCGTTTAACTCAGATCTGTTTACAATAGGGAATATTGTCAATATTTAACACATTTCTCTCTGCTAATCTAAAAACAACCAAAACACACAAAGCAAAAGCCTGTCTGGAGCAGCGTATATGAGTGCAGCGACAGAAATGTCCTCTCTCTCCGCTCCAGATCCATTTCGTTTTATCATATTCCTGGCAACCAAGTATGCCAATGTGTGTTGTTTTGATCTGGTTTAATGATGCAAGGGTTATTCCACGTACCTTCATTACATTTTGTGGTTAAAAACAGAAAACTAATCATTAACCATAATCCTCCCTGTTTATTCCAAGTGTGCATTCTGAATCTGAAATCGGAGGGAACTGTGACTGACTCCAACCCACACCTGGCATCCTGCTGTGAGCTCCTGGAACTTATACTGCAAAAGGGACTACAGCGTGAGATCCACACACCAACACACACTCTCCTGTACACCTGCACATTGTCCTGTCAGCAAACACAGGGCGCAAACTCAAATATGAGCCATTATTACACCTGGCACACATTGTGAGAAAATACATACACATTATAGGATGACATTAATTGCTGTTTAGAGATAACAACAAGGATGTGTCTATTGACAATATACTTTAGAAATTTGGACACACTTAACTTAATTTATGTTTCCCATGACGTTATAACCTTTTGACCTGAATGTTTAAAGGGGTGGTTCGGGATTTTTGACATCGGACCTCATTTTTAAGTCAGCCTGGTTGTTATTCATCAGTGGAGACATTTTTTTTTTTTAATCATCCAGTCCTTAGATTTGGATAGTTAGCCTATGCTAGGCTAGCGCGAGTCAATGGTGTATGTTAGCCAGCCATTAAAAAACGTTTTACCCACTCCACAGTGCACCAAACGCAAATCAATTATAACACTAGACTATCGATGTATATGTCCGTTGAGAGAATAATGTTAGAAATCAAACTTACCTTTCATCTCAATGATCCCAAAGGAACTAGTTTCTCAGCAGCTGCGGAATTTTACTTTGCTCCGGTTAGTAATGCGGCAAAAAGTAAACACAGAACAGAAGCGCACTGTAATCAGTGTACCAGCGGCAGGTAAATACACTTGCGTCATGTGTGTACCGGCTCACTCGGTTGCCTAGGTAATCAATATCACTCCGCTGCTGCTGTAGACAAGGCTTATGATTACAGGGAACAAATTATAACTAATGCAATGTGATGAAAGGTAAGTTTGATTTCTAACATTATTCTCTCAACGGACATACACTCACCTAAAGGATTATTAGGAACACCATACTAATACTGTGTTTGACCCCCTTTCACCTTCAGAACTGCCTTAATTCTACGTGGCATTGATTCAACAAGGTGCTGAAAGCATTCTTTAGAAATGTTGGCCCGTATTGATAGGATAGCATCTTGCAGTTGATGGAGATTTGTGGGATGCACATCCAGGGCACGAAGCTCCCGTTCCACCACATCCCAAAGATGCTTTATTGGGTTGAGATCTGGTGACTGTGGGGGCCATTTTAGTACAGTGAACTAGAAACCAATTTGAAATGATTCGAGCTTTGTGACATGGTGCATTATCCTGCTGGAAGTAGCCATCAGAGGATGGGTACATGGTGGTCATTAAGGGATGGACATGGTCAGAAACAATGCTCAGGTAGGCCGTGGCATTTAAACGATGCCCAATTGGCACTAAGGGGCCTAAAGTGTGCCAAGAAAACATCCTTTGCTGCATACCTCGGTTGTAACGAGTGGTTATTTCAGTCAAAGTTGCTCTTCTATCAGCTTGAATCAGTCGGCCCATTCTCCTCTGACCTCTAGCATCAACAAGGCATTTTCGCCCACAGGACTGCTGCATACTGGATGTTTTTCTCTTTTCACACCATTCTTTGTAAACCCTAGAAATGGTTGTGCGTGAAAATCCCAGTAACTGAGCAGATTGTGAAATACTCAGACCGGCCCGTCTGGCACCAACAACCATGCCACGCTCAAAATTGCTTAAATCACCTTTCTTTCCCATTCTGACATTCAGTTTGGAGTTCAGGAGATTGTCTTGACCAGGACCACACCCCTAAATGCATTGAAGCAACTGCCATGTGATTGGTTGATTAGATAATTGCATTAATGAGAAATTGAACAGGTGTTCCTAATAATCCTTTAGGTGAGTGTATACATCGATAGTCTAGTGTTATAATTGATTTGCGTTTGGTGCACTGTGGAGTGGGTAAAACGTTTTTTAATGGCTGGCTAACATATACCATTGACTCGCGCTAGCCTAGCATCGGCTAACTACCAAATATAAGGACTGGATAATTTTAAAAAAAAAATGTCTCCACTGATGAATAACAACCAGGCTGACTTAAAAATGAGGTCCGATGTCAAAAATCCCGAACCACCCCTTTAAGCTTAAATGCTTCAAAGTAGTTGTACACAATAAACTGTACACATAAACTCTCTACATATGCATTTCTTTACAAAACATAGAACAAAGATAGTGAAAGGAAAAGCATCCAGCAAGTGCATGCAAAAACATTCCAAGCTAATTGTTTTTATTATATAATTATTAGTAGCAGTTTGTCTCTTAGATAAAAAATTAAAAATAAAATACAAGCAAATTAAAGTGCATGTAAAGGACAGTATTATTATATAATGAATGCTGCATGTCATTCATGTTTTTAGAGCCTGTTCTCAGCTTAGCACATAGAGATTACTGGCATTGTTTCAAACAGCTTCTACAGCACGACACATGTGGCAGGTGAGTCTTTATGCACTCATTGCTTCTCATTTTTAGCATAATTTACTATAGGGTGAAAGAAAATCTGGGATTCAAGGTCTAATTAAAGGCAGGGTAGGCGATCCGGGATCCAGAAATGTTTTTTTTTTGTTATGCTGGTTGAAAGTCTCTTCACATCCTGATAGCAATCACTAAGTTAAGTGGTCTACAATGTATTTATATATCGTCTGTGGAAGGCACAGGACCTTAAAATGTTTGTCCAATCATTGTATTCGGTCCGAATGCAATGATACGATGTCCTACATGCCTGGCAACATGTATTTCCATACCTCCGCGCACCTGCTCGCGCAGACAGCACACGTCATCAGCGCATTTCATGCTATAGTTAGACAGACGTCAGTCACCAAGCACCGCAACTGAAACAGCAGCCGCCTTTTACATTTCCTCCTGACCCGAAACAATTGGCTTATGCTGCGTTCACGCCATAACTACCGTAATTTGGAAGAGATGGAAACCTGTTGGAAAGTTTTCTTTCTTCGACGCAAGACCAGGAGACAGTTGGGATCGCGTTCAACAGAAGTTATTCTTTATTGAGAACTCCGCTGTACGTGGCTGCAGTACTTCCAACATTATCTGACTGACTTAAGGGAACTTTACATGGTATCTTATAGGCAATTCAGTGGGCTGTCCTTAAAGGTGCTGAACTTACACACAGCCTTTAGGGATGACTACTGAATCTAATCATCTAAAGACAATAGAGGCAATTACCCCCAACTGAGATAATGGTACCCCCCAAATGGTATAAACAACAAATGGTCATGAGAACTAAGACTATGAAACATTCACACATAGTTCATCTCTTAGTAGAAAGATCAAAGACTAACAAAACCCCTTCAAAGGAAACTGTTAAATCTAATCAGTAAATGGATGCCCTCATGTTCACCTTGAATGCCCAATACAGTATAGTTCATCTTAGTTTTTTATGTGATGTTATGTAAGGAAGTAGGATCAGCAGATCTAAAACATATTCTTAAATTTGTAATCCTACAAACCCGTGACGTTATACTCGGAGTGGTTCGTGACTCGAATTTATACGTTTCACTGGCAACACTATCAACGCAGAAATTAATCTGCAGTTGTTTTTGTCATTCTTAAAGGTATAGCGGAGGATGTTTTACTTCCTGGTGGGTAACCTATACTATTGGTCCTCCTAATTGTCAATCATTCTGGTGAATCAATCAAACTTTTCAAAAAGTGGAGAGGGCGGGTCTTATCTAAAATTTGGAAAGATCCTCCGCTATACCTTTAAATTGTTATTCTAATAATCGCAATAACAATAAATATTACATCATAATGCTCACATTTTAATACCCTGCTCTATTTTAAAAATAACACCTTATGATTTATCACAACCACAATTTTTTTTTGAAAATAGTGCATCTTAATGATCAGGATGTTCTGTCTGCCCATGAAGGTTGAGTTCAGTCTCTTTGGCAGTGCAACAGACCACAGCCTGCAGCAAACTCATTACATCTCAAGGTCGAGGACGCTTCTTCATACGGCTCATGCTGATGAGGAGAACCCTGGGAAATGTAGTAAAACACCTGCTGCACACAAACAGAGTAATCGAGGTTAGTGGACACTCACAGAGTGATGACTGAATCTCGTCTTTTACAGAATAATCAACATCATTTCTTTTCTTTGCAGTGGTATTGCCCTAACATTTCTATTCTTAGAAATGAGGAGTTTGTAGGTGAGTTTTTGATTTCACAAACCATCTAACTTTAGCCGTTGTTTTTTTTTTTTTTTTTTTGATGTAAATAGTATCCCAACTGTTTCCAAACAGAACCGTTTCTTTCGCTGTCTATGGTGTTGTCAGAAATTAACTTTAAGATCAGTATTGAGGTATGAACCACTAAGCCTGTGTATTCGCTATCTTATATAATATAATATATACAATGTGCTAAATTTGAGATTTATTGCTGTAATTTGTCGTTTTTTACTGGGAACTTCCTCTCTGTGACTTTAATTTCAGAACTGCAGTTTCCTGGATGAAAGCTGGCTGCTCCCGGTACAATCTTAATATTCTGACATGCTTCATTTGTCTGTATGTGCATGAAGAGGTAATGTTGAACTGCATGTTGCAAACCTTGCTTGTGTTTTAGGTGTGTCAAATCTATGAAGCTGTTCCCTGTCGGGAGCTGGGAATGGCGCTCAGGTTAGCATGTCGGCATGTCTTTTCAATTCTGAATGCTGCATTTGTTCGTCATTTTAGCAATAATTTTTGTTCACATTCTGATCCCCCCTTTTGCTGTCTGTGTTGAAAAAATCGTGCGCAAATACACAATGGAAGTTTTTGATTGTCTAGATTGAACAGCAAATATTCCTAGTTAGTATTCCTATTCATATCCCATATTTCTTTCTAAAGGTACCTAGATGGACGCGTGTTTGTGCTGGACCTGCTTCAGGGTAGTCAAGCTCAGGCGGATATGTTTGCCGAGCCTGGTGACATCATTGATGAAATCAATGGGATATCCCTGAGGAATGCTAGCAATGGGCAGGTCAGAATAAATCGTACCCATAAAATGTGTCCTGCATGACCCAACATTCCAACATAAATATATACATTATTAGATTGCTTCTACAGAAGATCATTCCTGATATATGTGTACTCTGTTCTCTGCTTTGCCTGAATTGATTAAATAATCATGATAAGCTTCTGTGTTCCCATTGTGTTTGCTTATTCTAATACTCGTTCATCACAAGATGTGGCTCCTGCAGAGCCGATCAGCCCAATACGCACACTACGCAAGTTGCGTAGGGCCCCGCAAATTACTCAAGGCCCCGCCTCCCCCTCGTGTCAAAGCGCGTCAATCAAAGTTTACAATATCGATGAGAAAATTAAGTGGAACTATCCTTCTGGTCATGAAAAGAGAGAGAGAAAAAACCACCATGAGAGTGAATTGCGGGAACAGCAATCAGGTAGACTTGTGTTCTCTTCTCTCCTCTCCAAGTTTAATGTCAGCAAAGAACAGTAAAGTTAAGTTGATGTGCATCTATCTCTAGTCTTTCTGGGCAGTGCATATTTTGGTCTTTCTGCGTCTTGCTTACACTTCCAGGGCTGTGTTCTGTGACTTTGTGCCTGACACAAAAAATAGTGCGAGTGAAACTTTTACGTTTGATAAACGACTAAGGGCAACGGTGTTTGTTTATAAACTGCAGCTCGGAAAAGATAACCGTGTTAACATGCGTTCATATGCGCATGCACGAAATGAAACGCGTGTTATATACCGTGTTAACCGTGTATGGCGTGTATAACCGTGTTAACATGCGTTCATGTGCGCATGCACGAAATGAAACGCGCACTTTCCAGCAAAACATCTGTGGGGACCAGTAGGCTACAATATGGGCGTGATGGCACTCCTCATTATAGGCACACATACTTTTCAAACAAGACAAGGATTATCTAGACTCCAAGTCAGTTTAGTTACAACTCTGCAATAAAGCAAGATGGAAAGCAATATATTGACATTGACTATTGATTTATAGGCTATATTGCATTTAAAATGTTGATTGGCTGGACATACTGGTCAATATGGATGCACATCCATCAAGTATAAAGTATTGCTTTTATCATTTAAAACACAGTGACGTGCTATGACAAGCCATTTTAGCTTTTATTCATTCACAGGATGCCTTTTTGATATCAATAATTACATTTAAAATGTGAATTCTTGATATTAAGAATGTACTTTTTCTAGTAACAATGTCTATTTTTGATATCAGGAATTACATTTTCATTAGTACTAGTTACTGGGGTGTCAGGTGTGACTGTTGTGTGGCAATGGCAAATGTTTTACATGGGTCAGGTAGGAGGGCCCCTTTACAGAATTTCGCTTAGGGCCCCAGAGAGGTCAGGATCGGCTCTGGGCTCCTGTCACATCGTTTAAAGGAAAAGTTAATTGAAAAATTACAATTTTGTCATCATTTACTTGTTCCAACCACATATTATTTTCTTTCTTCTGGGAAACACTAAAATAGATGTTAGGTACAATGTTCAAGCTGCTGGTTTCCATGAAGTGGATGATAATGCATAAATGTAAATGATAATATTAACTGCACATGATTAAAGTACCATTAAAATTATTCAAATGATTCATATCATTTATGCACTGTATTCCAAGACTTCTAAGGCCATACAATAAGTGTTAGTTCACCAAAAAATGTGTTTATTCTGTCATCAATTACTCACTCTCATGTCATTCCATCTAAACCCATAAGACTTTCGTTCATCTTTGAAAACAAATGAATATTCAATGAAATTTGTGAGATTTCTGTGCTTCCATTGAAAGTCTGCTCACCCAAAACTCTGACAGTTCAAAACGTTCATAAAAAGATCGTAAAATAAATTATGGGTGCTCTATGTATGTTTGTGAGTGAATAAAAGCCTAAATTAAATTTGTTCTTCATATAAAGCAATCGTGTCTCTTCAGAAGAGTTGGATTAAACTACTTGATTCAAATGGATTTATTTTACGATCTCTTTATGAATGTTTTATAATGTTTTGGGTGACTAGACTTTCAATGGAGAGACATTAAATATCATTCATTAAAAATATCTTCATTTGTGTCCTGAAGATGAGTGAAAGTCTTATGGGTTTGGAACAACATGAGAGTAAATAATTGATGACAGTATTTTTATTTTCACAACTAATGTGACAAACAGACCAAAATTAAAGTTGTGTAGCGCTCAAATCTGATTTGCACCAGCATTTTAAAGTTGACATGAAATGAAAATTCACCCTATTTTCCAAATACTTGTTATTGGTTTTATTGTGGATGTACACTCACCTAAAGGATTATTAGGAACACCTGTTCAATTTCTCATTAATGCAATTATCTAATCAATCAATCACATGGCAGTTGCTTCAATGCATTTAGGGGTGTGGTCCTGGTCAAGACAATCCCCTGAACTCCAAACTGAATGTCAGAATGGGAAAGAAAGGTGATTTAAGCAATTTTGAGCGTGGCATGGTTGTTGGTGCCAGACGGGCCGGTCTGAGTATTTCACAATCTGCTCAGTTACTGGGATTTTCACGCACAACCATTTCTAGGGTTTACAAAGAATGGTGTGAAAAGGGAAAAACATCCAGTATGCGGCAGTCCTGTGGGCGAAAATGCCTTGTTGATGCTAGAGGTCAGAGGAGAATGGGCCGACTGATTCAAGCTGATAGAAGAGCAACTTTGACTGAAATAACCACTCGTTACAACCGAGGTATGCAGCAAAGCATTTGTGAAGCCACAACACGCACAACCTTGAGGCGGATGGGCTACAACAGCAGAAGACCCCACCGGGTACCACTCATCTCCACTACAAATAGGAAAAAGAGGCTACAATTTGCACAGGCTCACCAAAATTGGACAGTTGAAGACTGGAAAAATGTTGCCTGGTCTGATGAGTCTCGATTTCTGTTGAGACATTCAGATGGTAGAGTCAGAATTTGGCGTAAACAGAATGAGAACATGGATCCATCATGCATTGTTACCACTGTGCAGGCTGGTGGTGGTGGTGTAATGGTGTGGGGGATGTTTTCTTGGCACACTTTAGGCCCCTTAGTGCCAATTGGGCATCATTTAAAACCTGAGCATTGTTTCTGACCATGTCCATCCCTTTATGACCACCATGTACCCATCCTCTGATGGCTACTTCCAGCAGGATAATGCACCATGTCACAAAGCTCGAATCATTTCAAATTGGTTTCTTGAACATGACAATGAGTTCACTGTACTAAAATGGCCCCCACAGTCATCAGATCTCAACCCCATTAGAGCATCTTTGGGATGTGGTGGAACGGGAGCTTCGTGCCCTGGATATGCATCCCACAAATCTCCATCAACTGCAAGATGCTATCCTATCAATATGGGCCAACATTTCTAAAGAATGCTTTCAGCACCTTGTTGAATCAATGCCACGTAGAATTAAGGCAGTTCTGAAGGCGAAAGGGGGTCAAACACAGTATTAGTATGGTGTTCCTAATAATCCTTTAGGTGAGTGTATATGTATGTGTATCATTTGTGTAATTGTGTATCAGTTTAGTCGACCGCAAGGTCCAATTCGACAACTGATGCATAGAACCAAGTCGATAATTGATAATCCGATAATCACTCGGATGTACATCACAATATAGTACAGTATAAAAGATCTGTCACTACTTCTATTACATCGCGACTTTAAAGTATGTCTCTGCAAATATGAAAAAAAAAAAGATCAACAAAGGTACTGTAAAGACCAATATCTGACTGACAGGCCACACACTTTCCCCCCTCCAAAGGCAGGTGTGGTTTTGTCTAAGCTGAAGGGTCAGCCACTTTCCATTCACTTTATACGTTGGAGAGGAGAAGATGGGTCCATCTATCAGCCGCTGGTCAAACACTTACGGAAACTCAAACAGGAAAAACCCTCGCTTCGGTTTGGCCCAAAACCCTCCTCTCAGCAGGACAGAACTGCGGGCCAGAAGAGAGGGCAGACGCAGTGTATGAAAGACGGCAGGTACTCTCAATAAAGACTTCACGCGTGTTTGCAATTGTATTAGTCACAAATACCATAAACAGTCTGGCCTGTTTGATCGTGTTTCATTAACAGGATCCTGTACGCTGTACACCTCTTAGGAAAAGCAAACATAGGAATGGTACAGTAGTTGTGTAAACATCTCTCTTTATGGTGCTCTTGCTTCGCTTTAATCCATGCATGTGTATTATTTCAGTCAATATGTGATCCTAAATAGTGTGATTATTGAATATCAATGTTATTTTTGTTTAAACTTAAGTGTGGAGGTAAGGAGGTTCTGCAGCATGCCATTCCTGAGGTTCTGGAGAGCAAACAGGCAAGAAAGGTACATATACAATTAATCAAGTGAGTTTTATGTAAAGAGATATATGTAAACTAGTTGTGACATCTGTATGATTTTTCATGCATTCTCTCTGATTTTGTCATACAGGAAGTACTGCTGGATGTAAAGGAGACTCATCTTACCTGCATAGAGAAGTCCAATAAGCAGGTTTGTATTATTCAGTGTTACATTTGTATAACTATGTAAGGTGTATAATTTTAAGCCGAAGTCTCTCCTTTTGATTAGGAGCTGTTTAGACACCACTTCCCTGAGATATCATGTGTTGGGAGGTTTGGAAGCCAACCTGATTTAACCATTTTTGCTTTCTGTTTATTGTAAGTATACTTTGAGAAACTTTTGTATAAGAGATGTCTATTCATATATTAGTAATTAAAATGATATGAATGGCATGCTGTTTTATGTCAAGCTTTCTTTCTGGAAATATCAAATGTTTATTTTTTTAAAGTCGGGCTTTCAGTAGGCTATTTGATAGGGTGTTGGAATTTGAATAAATTCCAGGCGGATTATGAGTTTACGGTATTAGATTACCGTTTATCTGCATTCCATTTCCTTCAAGGCTTTGTGTTTTTGAACTTGGATTTTCTTGGACATTCAGTACTAAACATTTAATTGGTTTCAGGGATTCACCACAGGCAGGAAAACCAACTGGCTTCTGTTGTGTGGTCCTGCAGGCTGCCACAAGCAGTGAGTGTGAAGAGATTGTTAACCGTATAGGTGAGTTTGAAACCACCTTAATTCAGTGTTAAAGTAATAAAAGGTTTCGTATTTCAAACGTCAATCACAAGTAATTTGTGTATTTCCCCCCCCCACAGCTGCTGGGTTTAAACATACAGAATGGTTTGTATGAAAAACCTAGAACTTAAGTGGACTGGACATCTTTTGTAGTTTGCATCATGTGTTTTTAACACTATGTATTGTTATATTCTAATGTATTATAACAATATAGTTTATTGTTTGTATTAGTATATATGATAGATAAAACCTTATTGTAATACCATGTATTTGTGCTATGTTGTTTTGATAGAAATACATGAAACACAGAGTCAGTCAGATTTCATGCCTTTATTACTTTGTCACTGTTACATAATACACAACTATTTTAAAACACATTAAAAACAACAAGAAATTTAAATTACCACTAAATGAAATGCACACACAGGGGTCCAAGAATATTGAAAATATATTTGATGTATTTATTTATGCATTTAAACCTGGAAATAAACAAGGTTGTAGGATTTTTAAAAAGTAAAACAAAGATAAATTGTCATACAATTAATAAGGAATTAACATTCTCCATTCTTTCAAGTTCTCTAATCAAATAAGTAAATGTATGTCACTGAAACTCGATATATTTTTTTTAAATATAATATTTTTGCTTTCATCGAGGCAGAATATGTTTTTAATAAAATTTTAAGTGTAAAAATAAAAAGCAAACATCCTTAATTTGTTATGCAGTATTTTTTATGAAGACATCAATATCACGTTTGGTGGCCTTTATCTGTGACTTTGAATTTGAAGCACATCTCGCTCTTGGTTTCGGGATTTACCTCTGTTCATTATCTCTGACTTCACTCTCCTAAGACCAAGAACGAATCGTTCTTGTGACTTGATTCCTTTCAACGAATCAGTTGAGCCGGTTCACACAATAGGTCTGAACCATTCCTGTACGCATCGAACTGAACAGTCCTAATGGTGCTCGAATCAAACTGTTCGAAAGAATCGATTCTCGCGCTACTAAAACGTCATCACAATGGCCCGGAATTTCCTCTTCGCCAGATCTGGCGCATGCGCACATCGAAAAAGAATGCGGACTTCGCAGCTCTCCCAATATTAAATTGTTTGATGGCCATTAATCGATAAATCATGTCGAAAACACCATCTCAGCCCGGTTCTTCGGGTGCCGCTGCCAACCTGGGACCTTCATCGTCCTCCTCCTGCTCCTCACCCTCGGCAGGTGGCACGACGTCCCCCGCTAACGTGCTGCACGCACAGCCCGAGAAACCTCAGCACTACACGTACGTAATGAAACACCTTTACACCCACCTGATTACACATGCAAATCACATATTTCATGCATCACTAATTTTACACGCCTCTGATGCGTATTTGTGGGCTCTGGGGATGAGCTGGATCAAGAGTTGTGTTTTGTGGAGGCCTAGCAGTGTGATATTATGCATGTATGCATTGTATTGGGTTGATGTTTTGAAGGATACACTTGAGCATCCTGGCAAGAGGTCTGGTGATTTGTAAACACAATAAAGGCAAGCTATACAATGCTTAGTCTGATATGTTATGGATAGTGAAATTGTGGTTTAATTTACATCCGATATTTTGATCTCTGCTTCATTTAACTGATGATGAAGCATCACACAAGTAGGTTCCCACATTTTCAGACCAATGAATTTGCCTGAATTTGTCATACACTTTCTAGTCATTTACTACTGCAAAATTATCAATGAAAATTGAACAAAGAGCAACATTTAGTTGGTAAAGCTTTGTATAGCTGAACACAACCAAAACATTTATATTCACTATGACTTTTCAAAGACATTTTAAGATTTTATTAATTTACATCAGGGCTTTAACCACCATTGACATGGATGGCATTAAAGCATAACCAGATATATACTACATAAATCACTCACTATAGTGGTTTATATGACATTGCCATGCTATTTTACAATTTATTGGACTTTCCAGTTGTTCATGAGTGATTACTGGGTAAGGTTTTTAAATTGAGGAGATATTGCAGCTAAGCTTAACTAGACACACACACTTACATATATACACACTGCCCGGTCAAAAAAAAGTAACTGTTTGGATTTAAATAGGCAAATGCTTGAGAGTCTATGATTTGATCAATATTGCAGTGATCACTAATGTTTCTAGCATGTTATATGTTTGGCAACAGTTCGTCTAACCCTAATTGACGGAGTGTGTAGCTTTTAATTTCTTAAACAACCATGTAGAAAGACGCATCATGATTCATCATCAGGCTCAAATTGTGAAAGAATGGTTGGGAGGAACATGAAGAATCATTCTCACACATGAATTGGCACCTCTGAGTCCAGACCTTAAATTCATTGAAAGTCTTTGGGATGTGCTGGAGTGCTCGACTCTTGCATTGTCAAGATCTTAACCAAAAAATGTATGCGCTTCTTGATGGAAATAACATCACAACATTTATGCTCCCTCCCAAGCATTCTTTCACAAAGCTACACACTCCATCAATTAGAGGTTAAGAACTGTTGCCGAACATATAACATGCTAGAAACACAATAATCACTGCAATAATGATCCAGTCATAGACTCTTTAAGCAGTTACCTATCTAAATCCTTTGTTTTTTGACTGGGTAGTGTGTACATAACTCTATATATCACAATTACAAAATTCAAAATTTTCTATGACCGTGCGATGCCTGAAACGGGCCAAATCTTTTGCAATAGTGTTAGTCCAACTTGTTCATGTCTAGGTACATTGTCATGAAGTGTTTTGTCAGTTCAGGTTGTAGCTACTCCCCTTTAATCCGTCCTTGCGCTTTATCTTCCTTAATCTTTCCCCTCTTTCTCTGTTTAAGGTATCTGAAGGAGTTTAGGACGGAGCAGTGTCCCCTATTCGTGCAGCACAAGTGCACTCAGCACCGGCCCTTCACCTGCTTCCACTGGCACTTCCTGAACCAGAGACGGCGGAGGCCGATTCGCAGACGGGATGGAACTTTTAATTACAGCCCTGATGTGTACTGCGTTAAATACGACGAGGGCGCGGGGAATTGTCCCGATGGAGATGAGTAAGAACCAGCAGAGACTCAGTTTTTTAATCCACAGCGTCTGCATTTATGTTGATATCTGTCTCCTAATTTACTTATTTATTTCCAGGTGTCCGTTTTTGCACCGAACAGCCGGAGACACGGAGAGGCGGTATCACCTGCGGTACTATAAGACTGGCTCCTGTATCCACGAGACCGATGGGAAGGGCCACTGCAGTAAGAACGGCCCTCACTGTGCCTTTGCTCACGGCTCCCATGACCTCCGTAGCCCTGTCTATGACATCAGGTAGGGACCAGGGAGCTGACTTTTAAAGCAATAGTTCATCTGAATATGAAAATCGTCAACATTTATTCATCGTATCGTTCCAAAATCTATATTCGTTCTCTTCTGTGACACACACACACACACACACACACAAAAAAAGAGTTATTTTTAATTGAAGTCATTAATTGTATTGCATCCACATTTATTATTATGATTCACAACCATGTACTCTGGCATCGATAAGATTTTTTTTCATATTTTTGAAAAGTCTCTTATGCTCACCATGGCTGCGTTTATTTGATCAAAAATACAGTAAAAACAGTAATATTGTGAAATATTATTAAAAGCTAAAGTAATTTTAAAATAATGTTAATAATTTTTATTTTATTTTATGTTATTTATTCCTTTGGCAAATCTAAATTTTCAGCATCATTACTCCAGTCTTCAGTGTCACATGATCCTTCAGAAATCATTCTAATATGGTGCTCAAGAAACATTTATTTTTATGTTGAAAACATTTGTGCTGCTTAATATGTATTGTGGAAACTGTGATTTTTTTTTTTATTCTTTGTTTGATTAGAAAGTTCAAAAGAACAGCATTCATTTGACATAGTAAAGATATTAATAATGTTAAAAGATTTCTGTCACTTTTTCTACTGTCACTTTTGATCAATTTAATGCATTCTTGTTGAATAAAAGTAGATATGTTTTTTGTTTTTTTCGTACTGACCTCAAACTTTCGAACGATAGTGTTCATTGTGGAAATGTTTTCTTGGTCTGACGTTTATATTTTTAATTTCTTGTTCAGAGAGGTTCAGGTGTTAGAAGCCCAAGCTGCGACTGGATTGGTTGAGGGAACATCTGGAGAAGGGCAGTCAGGAGTTGTGGCCAGCACTGCACTCATAGAAAAGACCCTGAGTGAAGATCCACGCTGGCAAGGTAAAATCAGCCTCTATACATACATACATACATACACACACTCAACTTGAACATGAACTAAAATGTCACTTTACATTTGTGTCATTCTTCATGTCGTTCTTTGCCCATTTGTCTTCATGCAGACAACAGTTTTGTGCTCTCCCACTACAAGACTGAGCTTTGCAAAAAACCTCCTCGGCTGTGCCGTCAGGGCTATGCATGTCCCTACTATCACAACAGCAAAGACCGCAGACGGAGCCCTCATAAGCACAAATACAGGTCTGAACAACAAATACTTCATTGTATAGAAGTAATTTCCATACAACAACAGTTCAGGCTGATGAAGAAGGGACAAAAATGCTATATTTTATATTCCAAGTGAAGAAAAGACCTAGATTTAAGCTGTTATTCCCTAATATTCTTCCCCTCTGCCAAAACTCTCATTTGCTTTAAAAAAGAATAGAAATGGATCCTGACAGCTTTGGTTCTCTGTTCATGTAAAAGTGATCATAAAGGTTGGAATGATGTAGTGTGGTGATGCACTGAAATTCTGATAACCAAAAATATTCAGCAGAAACAGCAGTTTTGATTTCGGGTGAAATAGTTTAGGAGGGCCGAAACAGTGATGTTTAATATCGCTTCTCTCCAATGATGTGTGTCTAAAAAGTCTGCATGTTCTCATGAGAATAAGTGCCATTTAATTTAACACAGTAAACAAGTTATGTTGTACAGCACCTTGTTTGACAGAAAAAATTAAATTGTTTTAAATTTGATTAAATTTTGAATTTATATTAGACACCATTTTTGATTATAAATTACTACATTTTATTGGTTTGCATTTTTCAATTTCCGATTAATTTAAATTCATTCATGAAATTAATTGGGTCTAATAATATCTAATATTAATAAATGTTAGTTTATTACTGTTAACTAACAGTTAATGTTAGTTAACTGTTACATGACATGTAACAAACTGTTTAAGCATATTTTAGTTTGATCGTTTTTATTTTAAAATTATTCTGAACTGTTCCTTTAAAAAGTATTGACAAATCAGATCGCTATGTGTGCATTTCCCTTTTAATGAACTTAATTTCCTGCTCTGTAGGATTATGGCAGACATCTTCCATGCTAATCACGTTTGTTTGTTCTTGAAGAGCCCTGCCGTGTCCCTCAGTGAAGCACAGTGACGAGTGGGGAGACCCCAGTAAGTGTGAGAGCGGAGAAAGCTGCCAGTACTGCCACACGCGGACAGAACAGCAGTTCCACCCGGAGGTATTTCACACTCAATCTAATGGAGCTGGACTCTGTTTAACATCAACATTTACTGCATGAACAAGGACATTTATGTTCTTGCGCACTTATGAACCTGATCTAATAAAACTGTGCCTATTTGATTATGCTAAGCTTGTGATGCTCATTAAGGTTGCTATTTTGTTTGGCCCTATGGCTTACGACTGGCACTAAAATGAGGGAATACATTTGTAAATCATGGCCACGACTTACTAAAATAAATGAGAGAACAAATTTGTGGCCATGATATACATTTTTGTCGACATGTCATGTGTGGGGCTCTGTTATAATTAATATGAAACTGATTTACAGGATTTTTATTTAATTTCTACCCAATTAAATATTTTAGAGCTTGGCATGTACAAAATGAATATTCTGTATAAAAGTGCCTATGGCGTTTTAAACCGTTGTTAAAGGGATACTCCACTTTTTTTGGAAATAGGCTCATTTTACAACTCCCCCAGAGTTAAACAGTTGAGTTTTACCGTTTTCGAATCCATTCAGCCGAACTCTGGGTCTGGCGGTACCACTTTTAGCATAGCTTAGCATAGATCATTGAATCGGACAGGACCATTAGCATCCCTCTCAAAAAAATGACCGAAGAGTTTCTATATTTTTCCTATTTAAAACTTGACTCTTCTGTAGTTACATCGTGTACTAAGACCGACGGAAAATGAAAAGTTGCGATTTTCTAGGCTGATATGGCTAGGAACTATACTCTCATTCCTGCGTAATAAATCAAGAAACTTTGCTGCCGTGGGTGCAGCAGGCGTAATGATCATTATCACATCAGCCATATCAGCCTAGAAAATCGCAACTTTTCTTTTTCCGTCGGTCTTAGTACACGATGTAACTACAGAAGAGTCAAGTTTTAAATAGGAAAAATATAGAAACTCTTCGGTCATTTTTTTGAGAGGGATGCTAATGGTCCTGTCCGATTCAATGATCTATGCTAAGCTATGCTAAAAGTGGTACCGCCAGACCCGGAGTTCGGCTGAATGGATTCGAAAACGGTAAAACTCAACTGTTTAACTGTGGGGGAGTTGTAAAATGAGCCTATTTCCAAAAAAAGTGGAGTATCCCTTTAAGGGGGCAAGTTAAATATGAAAAATCTTGATTTTTAGTCGTTTTAACTTATTTTAATGCTTGTTTTATCTTATTTTAAATCATTTTAAGTTATCTTGATGCCTATTTGTGTGCTTTCTGAGGCCCCCTTGTTGAGAACCATGATTATAAACTATTGTAGAGGAGAAACCAAACCACCCAGAACACCCTAGCAACCGCATAGCAACACCCCAAATTTTTTTTGGTGCTTTTAAATAAGCAAGCACCGCTATCATTTATCATTATCTAATTAATGTTTTCCTCCACAGATCTACAAATCCACCAAATGCAATGACATTCAGCAGTGTGGCAACTGTCCCAGAGGGCCGTTCTGCGCTTTTGCTCATTTAGAAAGTAAGGTTACATTTTGGAAAGTTATGTGATGACACTATTTACTCTATAATGTACTTTGTATTGGATGTTTTATATCTGTTGTAAATGTGAATGATGCTGTGAAGTATTTAATTTTGGTGTATATCATGATTGTGTCGTTTCCGTTTTGCTTCTCAGAAGTAAGTGTCAGTGATGAGCAGCTGGCCGCACAATGCAGTTCACCTCTTGCAACTTCCTGCCCCAATACCTTTGAAGACTTCTGCCAGAGTGGCCTGAGTGCCACCACAGAGGAAGGGCTGCTGGGAAGGGTTCTGTTTGAAGAGTCCTCCAGTCTTGATGCCTGTCTAGGGGGAGATGGGGGTTATGGGAAAGCCCCTGGGTTTGAGAGGGAAGACCAGGTAAAGCAATAACACTTTCTTAATTCTTATATTTGAAGGCCTCAGTTTGAAGGCATTGGTATTCTTGGCTCAATCACAAGGTTTTCTCTGTCATGGAAAACTTAAGAATTTAAAAATGATGATTTCCAGGCCAGGAAAAGTCATAAAAATGAGTCATCCCAAAGTTTACAAAGTCAAATTTTTGCTCTGCTCTATAATATTTAAATGGCTAGAAATGCACTACTGTTCGAAGAATTGAGGTTAGTAAGATAATGTTTTTGAAACAACTCACCAAGGCTGCATTTTTTTAAATCAAAAATACAGTAAATATTATTACAATTTAAGATGAATGTTTTCTATTTTAATATATTTGAAATTATAATTTATTCCTGTGATGGAAAAGCTGAAATTTCAGCATCATTACTCCAGTCTTCAGTGTCACATGATCCTTCAGAAATCATTCTAATATGCTGATTTGCTGGTCAAGAAATATTTCTTATTATTATCAAAAGTACAGACCCCAAACTATTGAACAGTAGTAAAGCTCTTTGTAAAGTTGATGACATTTGAGTGAATTCCAAGGATTAATGCTTCACATACAAGTTGAAATATTCGCCAGAAATCTCCATAAATGGAAAAACAAGTTTTTTTTTTGTTCTATTATAACAATTTTCATATCTTTCATACAGGCCAAATATAGAAGTTTTTCAATGGAACATCGCAGCAGAGATATTTCCTCCATGCATAGCAAACAGGTATTAGTCACATTGATTCAAAACAGACAAACATAAATGAAAACTGCAAATAGGCCAAGCACCTTTTGTATTGTTCCATGTTGTGTGTTTTCAGGATTTGTTGGTGTTTCTGCCTGTCGGCAGTCCTCTCAGTATGTCCTCCAGCGTACCCTCCAGCCTGGCAGCCACCCCACCCAGCCCTGCACCCCCCGGCCTCTCTTCAGGCATGAACGCCAACGCTCTTCCTTTCTACCCTACAAGTGACACAGTGGAGTCTGTAGTGGGTGAGTGATTAGTCAGGGAGATAGTACACCCTAAAATTAAATTGTTACTAAATATATATGGTACACTATGTAACTTTTGGCCTTTTTAGCATTTAAAAAAAATGAAACCATGCATTTTGCAGGAGAAAATGTATTATACTTCAGCTCTGCATGACTGTGCTGATGAATACAGTTCTTTCTCATGACTAAAAAAGAGAGAGAGAGAGATTATCCTACTGCTCATAAAACATTCACTACTAGACTTAAGAGATATAACCATTTTAGATGGAAAGGATCTCAATCTGACTAGCTGAAGATGTTACAGTAGCTTTACCCAATAATAGACATGGTCCTTCCTTGAAAATGAATTCCAATACAGCGCTACAACAAGCATAATGAAATGACCCTTCACATTAGATAATGTTTTACAATGAACTCTGTTAGAGAGCTACATATGACAATTTATCTGTTCAATAAAATACATTAATCACCTGTTGAGTACTAAAGACGCCATCTCTGCTTCACCTTTACAGCATTTCAAATCCCTTAGTTCTCGCCATCTCCGAAAAGCCAAGCCAATGTTGATTCTTGTTTTATTACGAGCTCTGTCGCGTTCTCTTTTTGTCAGCTCTGTTTGACGTTTGTTAAAAATGGGTGATTCCTCAGAAGTTGTAGATTTAGCTGCTCCATGTCAAACTTTCTCACTCATTGTGACACACAATACATACAAATACATTTAAATATACCTTGAGCTTTACTATTGAGTAGAATGAATTATGAATGTTCTGTATGTTTAAAACAACATATATTTCTCCTCTTCACTAGAATCTGCCCTGGATGATCTGGACCTGAATGACTTTGGAGTCTCAGCTCTTGAGAAAAGTCTGGAAAATTCGGCTCTACCCAGCATGGGCCTCATGTTAGGTTGGTCTTATCAAAAAAAGATGATAGGATAGCGTTGCTGCTGTAAACTGTGATGTCATAACCTCAGAAATTCAGCTTTGACATCCATCTTCAATTCTGTTTTTGTTATTCTTTTTCCACAGGAGGCAGTCAGTTACAGAGTTCAGCACCTGTCAACATCCCTGGCTCGCTAAGTAGCCCATCGTCTTTCAGATCACCCTCACCTTCTCCACCAATCAGAGCTCACCATTCGCCATTCCTCTCAACGCAGCTGCAACAGGCCAGCCAATCAGAGAGCAGCTTTTTGGGGACCTCCCATGGTTCTTTAGGTTTGTGTTATTTTTATGGCAGCTGACTGGGTTAATGATGTGTTAAAGGGATAGTTCACCCAAAAATGGACCCTCACACTGAAGCCATCCTAGGTGTATATGACATTCTTCTTTCAGAGAAATACAGTCGGAGTTATATTAAAAAATGTCCTGGCTCTTCCAAGGGAGTGAATGGGCACCATTTCTGTCTGCCGGAAGCTAGTTATATTAGTCGATAAAGTTTTAAATATGGATCTTTTTCTTATACAAACGCATGGCTTCGCTTCAGAAGGCCTTTATTAACCCCTCGGAGCCGTTTGGGACACTTTTATGAAGGATAGATGCACTTGTATGGACTTCAAAAAAATGGTGCCCATTCACTCCCTTGGAAGAGCCAGGGCATTTTTTTTTTATATATCTCTGATTGTATTCGTCTGAAAGAATAATGTCATATACACCAAGGATGGCTTCAAGGTGAGTAAATCATGGGCTAATTTTAAACTATCCCTTTAAACTGTCTTATTCATCTTAAACTCTTATTAAGCAGTGTCTGCTTTTTTGCAAGGCTCGTGCTTGATAACGAGTTTAGACCTCTTGTGAAATAACTAGGTCAGTATTTTTGTTTACAGCGTATATAACGGTCACATGGAGCATTAGATTGAATTATCAGTTGTTTTTTTAAAACAAAGCAGTTTTGTTTTGTTGTAATGAACTGGATAGACAATGCAGTGGATCCAGTCTAACATGATTTTGTTCTGTTTTTGTAGGTTTAAATGGCATGAACAGCAGTATTTGGGAACATTTTCCGACAGGCCAAAGCTCGCCAGGCACCCCCCCTGCCCTGCTTTCCACGGGGAGCATGTATGCCGAGGCGTCACGTCTCAAACAGGAAGTGGAGGATGCACACAGGGTGCTGAAACACTGGGACCACAGCTGGAGACAGATGGCTCAGGTCAGACTCCATCTGTGTGTGTGTGTCTGTGTGTGGCCTGGTAAACCCTACATTTTGGGGACATTTTGGTATCCGAAATCCTTGTCCTTGTGGGGACATTTTTTGGTCCCCATGAGGAAAACAGCTTATAAGTGATGTTTTTTTGAAAATGCAGAATGTTTTCTGTGATGTAAAGGGATATAATATGTACAGTATAAAAACCATTATGTCTATGGAAAGTCCCCATAAAACATGAAAATACAACATTTGTGTGTGTGTCTTAAAGGAATGGGAGACTGTATTTTAAGGACCATATTTCACACTTTTATAGAGTTTAATTTTTTCCCCTTGACCTCATTTTCCACCCTTTTTCTGACTCAAAAAAATAATCAGGATGATGTTGGTACTGTAGCTTTAAGACTTCCACATGGAAGTGATGATTTACTATCCTGTTTGCATAGTCTGTTGTTCTTCATGATATGCCACGTTTCAGAATACAAATACATGCTGGGCTGTATTATGTAAAGGCACTCATGACTGTGATGACACGATTTCTGAACAAGCTTTTCTGTTAACTGGCACAGTCATTGGCCGTCTTGAAAGCAGACGCGGAGGATGCCCGTCAAGTGGTGGGGCAGCTGGGTAGGGAGGCGGAGCGAGCGAGGCAGGCTGAAGTGGAGGCGCAGCAGCAAGCAGCTCTCCTGGAGGAGGCGCTAGAGAGCTTACGGCACGCAGAAAACCCACATCTACAGTTTCACCAGCTCCAGTTACTGCACAGACTTCCACTCAGCTCCATCTGCAGCCTGCAGGCACAGATCTGCTCCTGCTTACGCACCGTAGAACAGGTCATTCACACACCTGACAGCTGTCACGCAGAAACTAACAGTGAGAAATATATCTTTACAGCATTTATTAACCATTGTTAATATTAGTTCATAAAAAATCTTAATGTTCATGTTACTTCACAGTGCAGTTAACTATTGCTGACGCACAACTTTTGATCTTAAAGATGCTGAGATTAACATTAACTTTAATAAATGCTGTAGAAGTATTGTTCATTGTTAGTTAACAAATTAAACCTTATTGTAAAGTGTTTAACAAAGTGTTAAACCTATATTATATTATTCAAGCTAGTTTGCTAGTTTTTTTGTAGTCAGTTTTAATTTTAGGGCTATTTTCTTATTTCTGAACAACCATCAAGTTAACCTGCAATTGTGCTTTACATTTTAAATACAATATTTTTGTGATAATAAAAGGGGGGACATGTTTCATTGCCATAAAAATAATGTGAAAATGTAATTTCATCTTTTTTTTCCTGTTATGATTCTGGTAATATGTGACCTGGAGATTTCTTCAAGGTTCACCTAATAATCTGACAAGTAGAGCTCAATTCTATTAATCATAAGGCATGTTGGACTGTATTTGAATCTGTCTTCTCTCTGTGCCTCATTCCTCCTTTCAGGCTGTGTTTAGGAAGCAGAGATTGTATTGTCTATCTTGCGATGAGATGGGATCAGTGACGTTACCATGCCAACATGGCCTTCACTGCGAACGATGTGCATCCTCGACAGAATGCCCGCTGTGTACCGAACACCAGTAGAGCATGAACATCCCACGGTCATAAACTCTGACATAATTCTAATGCTATAATCCAGACACTAAACATAAACCCCGAACCCCTCACAGGATCTCATTTGGATATTGCCGAAGTTCTCGGTTTAAAGCTGGGGCTAAATGTATCCTACAAAGCCCAAATCTAAAAGAAATGAAACCACCTCAGCCTTATCTTGGCTAAAAGCTGAGACTTTATTGCGAAATATGATCTTGTTAGATGCATATTGACCATATCAAGAAGACATGCCATGCCATATCCTTTACACTAGCATGCAATCAGTCCTAAACCTCAGTGGGACCATTTTCTTCCTCAAAAAGAAAAAAAATTATGACATACATGATCAGTTTGTGATATTTTCATGTTTATTGTGGGGACAAAACATCACATATATAATAATATGCCTATGTCTTATTGTTATCATAATTTCCCATGTATTTTAAATGAGACCATAACCTGTATTAGTATTCAGACCTTGTATTGGTTTTGTGATGCACTAATAATTGAGTTAGTGCTTACATGAAACTCATTAAGAAAGATTAAGGAACCATTTAAGTGATTATCATACCAAATTCTGATATTCCCTATATGCTTTATGTAGAAGCATAACACATACAACACATAACATATAGTAAGACAATCCTTTTATTTTATTTTATTTTATTTTTTAACATCTTTAAGTCGAAATGTGGAATGTCCTTCCAAAACATTCTGAAATGTTTAATGTTTACAGAAGAAATGCAGTTTGTGTATCTTCAGTGCAGCTTAAACGACTTTTACCAGACGGGAAGATTTCGTAATTAATACGGATTAGCATAGTAGGTAGTTATATAGGAAATTTACTATTACTTTTGTAGGATTTTTTAAAGGAGAAATTCCAGGGAACTGCTACACAGCAAAAGAAAAAAAAAAAAAAAAAAAGAAGAAAAAAATAAGGTTTTGCAGCTTTTCATTCTCAGGTTTTTTTTTTTGTCATGGTAAACTGGAGGGCAAAAAGCAAGGCGGCGAACACTTTTTATGTAATTCCTAGAATGTGCATATTTTATTTAATGCATTGATTGAATTAATAAGTTTACTAAACCAACAGCACGTTCCCAACTGCAGCTTTCTGTTCATGTAAAGGCGTTTTATGTGAACACCTGGAGAATATAAATCATGTGCACTGATTACCAAACATAAGAGCAGTCATAAGCTACGGCTGTCAAAAGAGGGCTTGACTTTCGATCTATTTGGATGATTTTAGTTGAATTCAGTTTGAAGGCACAGTTATATGGGATGCTCAACAGATGACTTCCTTTGAAACAGAACTTCACTGTGAATTCAGAAATCACATGCTCAAGTTTTCTCCATATACAGTGTCTGTCTGATTTTGTAAAAGACAATAAATGTATATTTTTGGATGAAAATGTTTATTTTTTTAATAATATCATAATTACACATTACATTCATTAAAAAAGTTGGGCATTAAATAATGTTTTTTATATAACAATAGACGGAAAAGTGAAAAATAATAATATGTTTGTCTTGATTCATGTTCATGTCCTCTCAGGCTTCCTGAGACTTCTTTTCTCTCTGCCTGCGTAACTTAACGAAGGCCTGAGCTTCTTTATCACCCTTCCTGGCTTCAAGTAACCTCAAAGTATTTTCACCTGCAAAACAGAGATGGCACAAGAGCATATTGAATCGCTACATGATACATATAACATGCTTAAAGGGGGAAAAAAGTACATTTTGTGTACTATGTCATTCCAATCTAATTTTATTTTAAACAAGGTGCAATATAGGTGACGTACTGTTGGGTTTGGGGTGCATCAAAGGTAGGCGTATCTGTGCGGGCTCTGGATTGTGGGGTCCGCCTCCGACTCCTGGCACTGCCTTAAGAGACAGAAACGCCTCTCCTTCGAAGTCATCGCTCCTCAAAGTGTCATGGTCCAGCACTGTCACCAGCAGACATGCTCCTGGAGACTGGCACTTCTCTAATGTAACGGCACTTCCCCAGAAGACAGAAACCACATTACAACCATAAAACGGCAATAGCAATCATATTTAGATCCTCTAAAGCAGGGGTTCTCAACTCTGGCCCTTGAGGTCCACTTTCCTGCAGAATTTAGCTTCAACCGTGATCTAACTCACATGCCTGTAACTATAGTAATGCTGAAGACCTTGACTAGCTTGTTCAGGGTTAGAGAAAAGCTCTGCAGTAAAGTGGACTGCCAGAGTCAAGAACCCCTGCTCTAAAGACACCCACATCTCTATTCAATTTAGCAGTTTGTATTTGTTCTTTCTCTTTGTCACCCTCTACTAATGTTGTTAGGATGTCCAACAAACTAAGCTAAATGATGTAGTTTGGGCTAATGAGTGAACACGGGTGATACAGGTTACTGAAAGGCTTTTATGAAGAGCCTAAGGGGCCATTTTCAACTAAAATCGGTAAACTCTTTATGCGTTTCATTTAGTGATGCTCCGATTGATCGGCCGCCGATCATGATCGGCCGATATTGGCAAAAAATAGCTTGATCGGCAACCCCCAAAAGCGCCGATCACGTCACGTGACGTAAATAACTCGCGCAACTTTTCCGCATGCGCGGCAACACAACAGCAGAGCAGAGCTTGCTTAACAGTGGCAAAATGAGTTCTCCTATGACGGCAATTCAATGGCAATTATAAACGAGCGCACAACTGATGCTGGCGCGCGCGGTAAATGACATTCGCGAGAGGATAACAGATCTACGCGCGAGGAAACGGGAACTCGCGAGCTCATTCAAACCCTGCGCGGGCGCATGACATCTGCCTTCGCGCGCGCGCATGATCATTCCCCACACTCTCGCGCTTGATCTCCTCTCGCCTGCTGATTTTGCTCGCTCGAACACTTTTATTTTTGGCAGTCGAGGGGCGGGACTTACTGTTTTAATAACCTCAAATGTCATTGTCATTATTTTATTTTTTGGATCTGATGTAGGCCTAGTTAGTTCCTCAACTACATCCATTGTAGTCTGCCTGACCCCTCTTTGTTTTGAAAAATTATACTGTGCCTTATTTGGAAAAGGTGGCCTACAGTAGCCTTATGTTATCTTGTTTTCTAACTACTACAATTAAATAAATATTGGTGGTTCTTCAAGATTTTCTTGACTCTAGCATATTTCCATTCTGTGATCGGCAGTGATCGGCAATCGGCAGATCATGATTTTGGTGATCGGTAATCGGTGATCGGCCCCAAAAATGCTGATCGGAGCATCACTAGTTTCATTTATACAACTACGATGTTTTGGGGGCCAGAAAACGGTTCAAACTGCAAATGTTTGGAAATGATACCGTTATTGTCTCCGTCTAAACTACAAAAATGAGAATTTGTGTAAACGGTGACGTCATGCGCATGCTTATGATGTGTTCAGTCTAGGCGTGCTTTACAAAGTAACATCGCTAATTACTGGCCTGGCATATGTAGTACAGCATTTTTTTTGTTTTTGTTTTCATGAATCCGTGTGAACGGGGATCATAAAAAAAAAAGCGCAAAGGAAAAACTTTTCTGTTTTTAGTACATTCTTTTGTAAACACCTAGCCTGGTTAAAACCAGACCATTCTCAGTAGTAACTGAGTTATGGTCTGGCAAAGCTTCATTAATAACTCATTTCCAAAGGGGCGTCACCAACGGACGTCGCTCAAATGCCTCTGGGCGCAATTGGATAGACCTAAAACCAATCAGAGCGATCGTCATCGTGTAAAGCCCGCCTCAACGTTTCTGATTGGTGCCGCGATTTCGACGGATTAGAAATGGGCTTGAATGAGCTCTTTGCCAGACTACTTGCAGAGCAAATCTAAATTTGCCGGAAGTTGTCTGGGTTTTCCCAGGCTAGTAAACACCCTCAATTTGGGGCTTTTACTAAAAGAGAGCTTAAAAGTGTGTGTGTGGCATAGTTATCAGCATCTCCCTCGTTGCATAATGCGTGTACAGCTCCAATAAAATGTTTATGATTATTCCATCACAAATTAACCTCTCAATGAGTAACATTGGCTGTCTATTATTATAGACTACAAAACATTATAATGTTTTTCAAATTAATTTTAATCCTCTACATCTGTTTATCTTAATACCCAGCCAATGAGAAAAGAGGTAGTTTTGTATGACTTCAGATTCTAAAAGTGAACTGAATCCGTAAGGGTGTTTGTTGCCATGAGAGTGAGTGCTTCGTTTACATACAATTCAAAGGACTCTTCAAACAATGGGTTGAGATCACAGTTCTTGATTTTGGTGGATCGTGACTCTACTTCAGAGAACACGTGTCTTGGTTCTAGAGACAGCTGAACAAAAGGGTCACTGGAACCTGTAATGAACAAAACAATCCAGTTTTAAAGGATCAACAGGGATCAGAGGCACAAAATTCGTTCTGAGAAAAGCTGCAGCATCATTTATGTGCCGATGCCACTTCTGAAATGTATCTAATGCAATGACATTAAGATATTTTTAAAGGGATAGTTCACCCAAAAATGAAAATTCTGTCATCATTTATTCACCCTCAAGTTGTTCCAAAACTGTACGAATTTATTTCTTCTGCTGAACACAAATTATATTTTTAAGAATGTGGGTAACCAAACCATAGTATCTATGGTAGTCAATGGGGCCCATCAGCTGTTTGGTTACAGACATTCTTCAAAATATCTTCCTTTGTGTTCCACCGAAGACCTACTGGCTCATGATTCATCAGATTTCCACATTCTTTTAGATTAGCAAGCATAATATAAAAGGAGAGCGTTTGTCTTCTCACCATTTGAGTCGAGAGGAATTAGATTGACAGCGTTGAGAACCTCTACATGCAGTTTCTCCTCCGAGCGTTTGTACGAGGTGATGAGAGTGACGGCTCCGTATTTCTCTCCATTAAACACTTTCTGTAAGAAATGTAAACAAATCCATGTCAGGAACACATTGCTGGATCTTATGGGTAATTTCATACTCTGATCTCACCTGTTCCCACACATTCCTCTCGAAGAACTTCTCTATCAGCTGATTAGAGCTTAAAGAGTTTTGCGTCAGGTTTACCCGCAACGTCTGAGGAAAAATAATCATGGATACACAATCGTTCAAAAGCTTGGTGTTGGTAAGTCAAGTCAAGTATATTTGTATAGCGCTTTTCACAATACAGATTGTATCAAAGCAGCTTCACAGTATTAAATTAAAATAATACAACAAGGTTTGTTTCTAGTGGAATTTATTGATTGATAAAATTAAATTCAATATCCCCAAAATATCCACAACTGAGCAAGCCAAAGGCAACAGTGGCAAGGAACCGAAAAACTCCATCAAGTGACCTAATGGTGTCCTAAAACTCCATCAGGTGACCTAATGGAGAAAAAAAACCTTGGGAGAACCCAGGCTCAGTCAGGGGCCAGTTCTCCTCTGGCATTTATGAACTAGAGGCCGGATTGTAGTTTGAACTGTAAGATTAAAAATATTATATGAATGCCTGGCTGAAGAGATGCCTGGCTTAAGAGATGCGATCTAGTTTTAAACTGGGAGAGCGAGTCTGAGCAACGAACAGTATCAAGTAGCAATACCTTGTAATTAATACGGAACTTTATAGGTAACCAATGCAGTGATGATAAAATCAGTGTTATATGATCATATTTTCTTGATCTAGTAAGAACTCTAGCGGCAAGATCTTTTTCTTTTTTTTAAAGAAGTCTCTTGTGCTCACCATGGCTGCATTTATTTGATCAAAAATAGTCAAATCAGTCATATTGTGAAATAAGTGTTTTCTATTTGAATATATTACATTTTTTAAATTAATTCCTATTATGGCAAATCTGAATATTCAGCATCATTTCTCCAGTCTTCAATGTCTCATGATCCTTCAGAAATCGTTCTAATATACTGATTTGGAGCTTGTTTTATTACCAATGTTAAAAAACAGTTGTTCTGCATAATATTTTAATGAAAAATTATCATTCTTTGATGAATAGAAAGTTCAAACAAACAGCATTTATTTGAAATAGAAATCTTTTGTAAAATCATAAATGTCTTTACTGTTACTTTTGATCAAAGTAATGCATTTTTGCTGAAAATGAAAGTATTAAAACCACTTTTGACCAGAAGTATACATATTTGAAAACAAGAGCATAAAACAACAACACTGACCTTATATTCCTCAGTATGTAGTGTTTCATTAGGTAGTCCATTCCCTTCAGCATAAAAACACTGTTCTAAACACTGACAAAACAAACACATAAAACTAGATTTTTGGATTTCTGAAGAAAATAGGAGAAGTGATTTATCTATGCAAAACTTTCCACCGTGCTAAGAGGTTACTAAGGCATTCTGAGTATTTTGAATGTATTAATATGTGGTTCTGGGTAGAAAACTGTAATTCTGACAGTTTAGAAACAAACCAAACCAAACGTAGCAAAACGAGTGACATGCTAGAGTGTAATATTTAGGGATAGACTGAAAGGCTGAACTAACCTGCAGTGTGTACAGTAATCTCTGAAAGTAAACCAGGTGACTGTCCTCTAGCTGAGACATCTGATGCAGAATCTTAACTGAGTTCATCCACAATGGCATAAGGAGACTGAAAGAGACAATTAAAACATATCAAGAAGGCTAAAATATACAGATATAGTCACGCTGAAGAAAACAAAAAAAAGTTAAGATACCTGTTAAAATTCTCCTGAACCAAATTCTCATTCATATACTTCAACTCTTTTTCCAGATATTTCATTAAAGGAACCACAGCCTGAAAATAGAGATTTAAATACTCAGTATTGCAGTGGATTAGAAAAAAGTCATTTTAAACCTCTATCTGATAAAACTCAAAAACAAATGCCTTACTTCCTCTGTATCTCTGGAGGGAAGCCTTTGACGCGAAGCCATGTTGCGAACATGTGTCTCAATGTCTGTCTTTAACTAAAAAGAGTGACAACAAACATGATAAAATGTGTTCTGGTTGTTTTGTGAAAGCATCACTGAGCACTCTCTTATTCTTATAGAAAAACTGGCATGTTAATCTTACTCTGAGGAAAGTGACTTATTCCCATCTAACAGGGAATGTTCTAGCTAACGTTGTGGCAAGGTGCACTCAAAGTTATGAACAAACATTCTTCCAGTAACATTGATAATACATGTGTTCAAAGTTATCTGGTCTTTAATAATGTTCTCAAAAAGACCATTTATCGTTCATGGAACGTTTATAACTCTACTTGTTGCTCTGTTCAACAATAGCCATGTTGTGAAAAATGTCTGCAAGCTATGAGAACCTTTCAGATCAGGCTGATTTTTATGATTTAGAGCAGGTTATTCCCATCATACTTTGACAACAGTACTATAGACAGTGTTGGGGAAATTTACTTTTAAAATTAATTCGGTACAATATTGCATTACTCCCTAAAAGTAACTAATTGTATTACTTAGTTCATTTTTTATGGAAAGTAATGGGCTATGTTATTTTTGCATTACTTTTTCTCACTTGGGCTGGCCTTGCTTGTTTGTTTCATAACAAAAAAATTATATTTTTGGTTCTATTTTCACACCAAAAGTGATGTGAAAAAGTGATTACTCATATATTTAGTTGTAAATTCAAAATTATGTCTTTACTTGTTACTTAAAAAAGTAATCTGATTACGTAACTCGCGTTACTTGTAATGCGTTACACCCAACACTGAGTATAGAGGCCAGTTTGGAGACGCAGATTGTACTCTCAATAGTAAAATGTATATAAAACTATGAAATGACAAATGAAATAATCTCTCAGTCTCAACTGATGCCATTGATAATGTAATCGCAGTTATGATACCTTCTTCCCGAGCGTGTCGACTGCAGAACGGATCTCTCGGTTCAGGAGGGACTTTGTGTGTTGCAGCTGTGATGGAAGTGTATTCTGGAACTGAGTTTCTCCAATCACGTCTTGCGTGCGTTCCCGGAGCCCTGCCCAGTTTAGCCGCTGTGGCAGACATGTTAGAACGGTGTGCAGATGCTCGAGATCGTTCACGACCACGCACAGCTAAACCATGAGGAGATACAATTATCACCAAATGCAGATAATCATACAAATCAAGCTAAAACACCATGCAAAGTTAAAGAACATACATCACATGAGAGACTCTATCAGAAAAACAAGATGTTAATACAAATTATTATAGAAACCAGACAGAATATGCTACATATCAGCTAACAACTAGATATAGAATAAGTAATTTTCCATGCATATCTGAAAGAAATCTAAAATAATGACATCTATATCACTATTCATATATGTTTTCTAAACATAATCATGTGCTTTTTATTTTCTTTTATATTATATTATTTTAAGTAAAAGTGAAGGTAATCCAGATATCAAATTATTTGCATGCAAATTACTAACACAAAAGTTCCATACTGGATTAGCAAGAAAAACAAAGAAGTCTTTGTTTCGAATGGGGCTGACAATATGTCTGTGAAACATAGGGCTCTGAATAGGGCTCATGGTTTCTAACCACTATCCATAGACAGAAACATTTAGAATAGGATTTTGAGCAGCAAGTACAGTGAATATGAGTGACATCCTCATTATTATCATCATCATCTCACCATTTTTATAGCACTGTCTCGATCCGAGTTCACAGAGAGCTCCTTCACTCGAGCCTTCAGCATCTGACAGTAAGTTGATGAAATCTTACACACATCCTGTAACACACAATGCACACGAATTAAGAGAGAGCTATTGGGTCACAATGTAAAATGCACATCCACTGTATCTCACAGTTCAATGAAATGCCTGTGCATGCATGTGTGTACCTCTGTGAGTTTGACCATAAGCATGAAGGCCTCCTCCGGGTCAGGCCAGCTCAACTGTTCCCAGAGCTGAGCAACAGGATGCAAACATGCTGCAATATCCACTGCAGAAGAGCTGTGCTTGATGGGAACTGCTCCAGTCTGCAGTGGCTGCAACTACAAGAGAGACACAGAGAGAATGTACCTTCAGCTTCACGTCAACATGTTCAACTTATCACGGCATTTACATTTTTTTGCTTAATGTGAATTAATAAGAACGATAAAACAGTTTTTACCTGATCCACTTGCACAGCCTTTTCCACCCTCGCCATTGTGGTGCTAAAGGCTTTGTTTAACCAATATGGAAGAGCATCTCTGAAGTCCTCATGGAAACTTGTGAGCTGCAGTAACTTCCCTCTAAAAGAGAAATCAATACTTCATGTTTGTGATAAAGACAGAAAATACCCCAGCCATTTTTAGGACTTAAGCTAACGTTGTGGTAAGGTTATCTCAAGGTTATGAACAAAATTGCATTCCGATTAAATATTAACACTGGCAAACATCTGACCTTTTTTGTAAGAAGGCTTTGTCTTTGTGGATGGCTTGCAAAGTGAGATAGACAGGAAACAGGCTGTTTGCCAGCGGCTGATCCATTTGATTCTCCAACTGAGAGAGTGTATCTCGCAACTCATCAGCCAGCTGTTCACACACACACACACACACACACACACACACACACACACACACACACACACACACACACACACACACACACACACACACACACACACACACACACACACACACACACACACACACACACACACACAGTTAAGGGACAACCAATAATCTACTGACCATACAAAAAGTCTAATCAGAGAAGAAATGCAGAGTAGTTTTTCAATGTATTTTTTCTTGTTTCTCACCAGAGAGTCCAGTTTTTGGTAAACCACAGTGAAAACATCCAACTGCACAGCACTGGAAACAGAGAGTATTTTATTACAAAGAGTCATAAAGACTACTTGTCAGTGATGTGATGGACAAGAATGGCTATCAAATTAACTGACCATTGTTTAAGTGGCACAAAAATTGGCAATATAAATTATAGTATACATACAGTTCATTATTCTTACCTGACAAACACCTTATTCCAGACATCTTTACTGAGTCGAATGTCCTGTTGCACTTCTCCAATCAACAGAGAGAGGGCGCTGACCTTCTCTAACAGATCCTGTCAAAGAGCAATTATCATGAACCTAAACTCACACAAAATTATTGGAATAATAGCCTATATTTTCTATATACATCTGGAATGAATGTCAATAATCTGCATGGTTTCTCACCTTGGTCATGGGCTGATGTAAACCTTTTTTGATGTTAAACCACTCTACGGTGCCATTCTGGGAGAAAAGGAACATGCTTTTAGGTAAGTAAGACTTTTAAAAGGTTTTAAATAAATAACCATTATTTAGAAATATAGCGATTAAAATATTTAGTTGAAATGTGTTTCATTTTTAATATTTGAATTGAGTCATACATATAAAGTCCCAAAACTGGGACTCATTATGTTTAACATTAAAAATGTTCTCATTAACATCATTTTCGACAGGTGTGCAAAACGTATTTTATTGTGGTGTAACATGTAAGATCTATATATTGAAAATATAAAATAAACTCACAACAACAGCATCTGTGACCTCAATGTGCAAGTCAAATTGAGCAGGATTGAGCTTCTGAAATGCTCGGGTCTTACAAATCTGGACAAGAACTCTATATAAACACAAAACATAAATATACTTTATGGGAGTTCTGCATACAAACAGTATAGACATAAACAAATTATCCATGGTTAACTTATGTTATGTGTGTGTTACCTGAGCAGTGTATGTAGCCGTGGTGTTGTTTTAGGGGTTGGAGCATAGATGTCCCTGTATTTGGACACTAAGCAGAGCCCATACTGCAGAAACCCATGCAGAGAGTCACCTAACTCCTGTTTCTGTTAGCAAACAAACAAAACACTAAACTTGGTAAAGGTTATCTTGATTATCTGGCAAAAGAAAAACATGGCAAAATACACTGGAAAAAATAAAAATGGTAACCTAAAAATGGTAAATTAACTGGTTTTATTCAAGACAAAAATATTTGAACTAACCTAACACTGAACTAACCTACAGTATATATATATATATATATATATATATATATATATATATATATATATATATATATATATATATATATATATATATATATATATGCATTAATTTATACCAACAAAACACATTTTTATGGGTCATAAATGTAACAATTGCAGGTTACCACATGTACAGCAACAAGTTTTATTTGTTTGTTATTATTTGTTTGGTTTTCTCTTGTTTTCCTGATTTCTTGCCTGTCCAAAAATTATGTCCACTCAGTTTGGCATGTCTCATTGCAGTAAAATAATATATATAATGTTATATATATATTACATATAATACATATATACAGCATATACATATACCTGTCTGGGGTTGGTAAGGTTTTTAAAGTCTTATTTGATCAAAAACACAAAAAACATATTGTGAAAAAAAACCATTCAAATTTTAAATGACTGTTTTCTATTTTAATATAATTTCAAATGAAATTTATTCCTGTGATGCAAAGTTGAATTTTCAGCATCATAACTCATAATTTGCTGCTCAAGAAACATTTGTATTATCAACACTGCAGCTTAATATTTTTGTGGAAACCTTTTCAGGATTCTTTGATGAATAGAAAGTTCAAAAGGACAGTATTTGAAATAGAAATCCTTTTTAGCATTATAAATTCTGTTTGTCGTCACTTTTGATCAATTTATCAATTTGATAATTTTTGCTAAATAAAAGTATTTTCTTTAAAAAAATAAAATAAACGGTAGTCTATGTATTTATGTACATACAGTATTTTATATATATACACAAAAACAGCAGAAATGCACAAAAATGTTTGCCATGAAACATTTTTGCTACTTTCTTGTGACAGCAAAGACAGCTCGACTTTACCACAACATGATGCTTGGATATGATGATATGATATAATTTGAAAACACTGATGATTTAAGTGATAAACTGTGAACACATCATGTGACACGGTTGCAACATTCCTGCTTGTGATGCAGTGTAGAAAGTACTTTCTAATTCTGTACATCAACACCCACTCTGAAATCTGTATGTGTCAACTTTCATATCACATAGGCTAAAAAAACTGCACAAAAATCACCAACCTGCTGGTAGGGGAGTTCCTGTTGGCACCAGTGATACTCTATACTGGTTAGCTGCTGGAAAAGCACGGTTGAGTCCACCTCCAGGTTTTGGTAAAGTTTGCTGTATGCTACCCACTTCCTGTTTAACCCCACCAACAACCCACACAAATGCAAAATAGATTTAAAACAGTCAGCACGTACTCCATTCATTACATTTAAACTGCTCACTAACACCGTTGAGTTCAGATATGTTAAGCGTGATATATGACAAGTTCTTACGCCAAGTCTTGGAGGAAAGGTGAAATGTCATTCTGGTTGGCATAGTACTCGAGCAGGGCCGTCCCCTCCCCACACAACTCTCCCTTCCACGGGTTACTGTCCTGAGGGGTGAGAGTAGAGTAGGAATGAAGGAGAGAGAGAGATGCAGAAAATATTGTGAAAAGAATAGCTGAGTTTCAACTTTACAGTATATAAGCAGTATTAGTGCAGCAGGAAGTGTTGTTGAAGCTTACACAAACAGTGGCCGTTTTAGAAAGATATTTCATCATTTTATAGAGAAGCTTTCATAAATTCTCTGTTAAAGATTACAGTACCTGTTGTTTAGAGATATGAGCTTGAACAAATTGTTGCAGGATGCCACAGTAGTTCACATAAGGACTCCGTCCAGCACTCAGGTTCTCATCTCTCTGCCAATCATAATTCAACCATCAGATTCAACAATCAAGTAAATAAACTATATATGAAGTGTACTAAAAGTCTAATAGACAGGTTGCAATGTTCATCTCTGGTTTAGCTTTATTTTTTGGTCTATTTCAAAGGAGTCAAGAAAGAACAGTCTAGAAGTGGTCTTTCTTACGTTTTTATCCAATTGTCTCTTACAACTTTGCCACTTTGTTTGTCATTCACTTTGGATAACATTCCACATATCACTGTTATTTCAGCATTTATATACTATTTTTTCACATTTTAAATTAATATTTGTATTTATTTTTATATTTTCAGCATTCATTTTAATTTTTAGTTTATACTTTGTTATATGCTTTTGTTTTTTTTCTAAATATTACTTTTTAGATTTAATTTATTTTTATTCCAGTTTTAGTTCTTATTTATTGCCAGTTAGTCATTTTAGCGCTTCAACTCAAATTTATTTCAGTTATTTGCCAAGGCAACATTTCTACATCATCTCTTATTTATATTATATTTTAGTTTTATTTCGATTAACAATGTTTTTTAACAGTTTTGGTTTAATTTTAGTTAATGATAATAACCGTGCCATAAATAATCATGCATGCATATTTAGGTTCAGTTCTCAAACATTACAAGATGAATTGAAAATAAGGCCTCATTCTGTGGTCATTCACACAGTTGCACTTCACTTAAAAAAAAAAAAAAAACATATATTCAAATTACACTTCTTAAAAAAGTACTTGCAACACAGTGGAATATCCTTTTTGTGATCTTTACCAGCTAACCAAACAAAAAGCACAATTTTAAGTACTGGACAACATTATGATCAGCTGATTCACACAGGAGAAAAAGCCTTCACCTCTTTATGAATGAATTTAAGCTGAAGATGACACTGTCCTCTGTCTGGGTATGTCTCTGTTCGGGGCTCCAGGTTATACCATGTGTCCTCTGTGCAGTGAAGGTCCTGCCCACAACACACATGCATACAGTAAAGCACATGCCATGCACCAGAAATATGAGAGATTGAGATTTCCGTGTACTTTATATTATAATAATAATATCATATTATCAGATTTATTTAAATATTGCATAAACAATATTTCTAAACAATGTAGGACAGGGCTTGATACAGGTCTGATATGTTGAAAATCATAATAATGCAGTCATAAACCAGTGTGATGCAGAATACCTTCAGTTTTAGAACAATATACCCCAAAAAATCATCCTGGCCTTTCTCTTTTTTTGCATCTTTTAGCATCCTGTGAAGAGACAGATGAACACTCAGCATTAAATTAAATGCCAGCACTATTTGGAAAATTGTTATGTGAAATACTTTAATTTTAAAATATTTATTTAAATTTGTAAAAACTTTTAAAAGCTTATTCTAAAGCCTTAAATGTTTCAAACCTTTTAAGTCCATGGATGTTTGTGCGAAACTCATCAAATTTTTGCACCAGTGACACCTCCTCATCTTTGTCCCTTTAAAACAAACATTTCTGAGGTATTTAGAATTAAAATATACAAAAAAAAAACATATCCAGTACAATCCAATCAGTATTTAACTAAATCTCTTCACTCACCACATCTCAATGTGGAAATTGGCATTTGAGATGTCTTCAAACTCTCTGTAAAAGAGGAGCCGAGCGTTGAGAAAAAACGATCCATCAACAGCCGGTGGTCAAATACTTTCTATAAAAGTTTTGCGTACTCACAGTTTGAAGGTCTCATTCCAGATGGGGTTGAGAGTCTGTTTCTTTATGGTTGTCACCAACACCTGCCCCTTAGCCGAATCCCGCACTACTGCTTTCTGAGGTTTATTGGATGATCCAGCTCCATGAGAATCCTTGTCTTCATGTAGGATCGACAGCAGGCAGTACGGATCACTGAATCCTGTTATCAAAAATGCAGAGAAGGTCAGACACATGTAAGAGGTTGTCTGGATATTATTAGTTATTTTAAAAATGTCTGAAAATCCAATGAGGTTTTGTATGTTTATTATACTATACTGTAAAATGAACAACCCTTGTTTAATAAAATGCAGATCAAATCATACCACTAATGTCCTTCCCCAGAATTCCCTTAGCTTGTTTCACTGTAACCACGAGGCAGTAGACCGGGACCTAGTTATGGAGAAATTTACATAATAAAAAAAACAACAACAACAAGCAACAAGCTAAAAAAACATCACTGGTATGCGGTAAGAGGCAAGCTTTTCTTGCGATCTTGTTGCCTGTCAAGTTTGCAGATGCTTTTCCGTTCACATGAGAACACATAATACTTTCCTGGGGTCTTGATCAGTAATGACCAGCTGACTGTACATTATGCCTTATAGATTACACATACAGTATGCGACACAGGATATTATATAATAATTTTATGTAAAATTTTGGACATTATTCTTACCAACGAGCTCTGGACTTTTTCACTCAAGGTTTTATGCTCTGCCTCTGTCATGGAGAATGCCTGTCAGAGAATGAATATTTAAGGCACAATTATTAAAAAATACAAGACTATAAAAAATAATAATCCAGAAGTGTGTGTTGTTTTACCTCTCTGATATAGTCTTGAAACTGCTTGGCACTGTATCGCTCTTTTGTGTGTGGTCTTCCTAAACTGTGATTGATTGTGTACAGAAGTTCCTTATACAGCGGTTTGAGCTACAGGGACAATAATAGAAATTATTTCACAATGTTCACAGGAAAATACTTGAAGTTATCTGACTCTGATGAATCATTACCTCCTTCTCTTTATGTCTCTTTTCACTCTCCTCTGGGTTCTCTGAGTCTTTGAAATCCTTGGAGATATAGCAAATACAAGATTCCAAACATTAAGTACTTGTAATTATATTATATTATATTTTTAAATGCTTGTAATCAGATTACAGTTACTTTTTTATTGATTACATGATTACATGTTATTCTCACAATGGCAGTAAATTATTCATAATTCATTTATTCTCCATACTACAAGCAGATAAACAAATAAAATGGTTTTAAAAATCGTTTTTTTAGCAAGTGTTCATTTTAATTTGACATTTTTATGATTTAATTACTTAATGGCTTTTCATTAAACTCATGAACCCCCTGCAGTTCCATCTCAAACCCCAGCTTGGGAAACACTAATGTAATGTAATATTAAATACACTTCATGCTATTGATAACAAAGAATGAAATATATATATTTTTTATATATATTTTTTTTTATCAATATGGTACAAGATTATACTATTAAAATCAATGTGATAAACGAGTTAGGTCAAAGGTCATCTAAAAGTAATCTAAAAGTAGTCTGATTATGTCACCATAAAGGTGTAATGTAATGGATTACATTACTAACTACAAATTTTGTCTTGGAATCAGTAACAGACTGCAATTTGTAAGTAATCTACCCAGCACTGCTCCTACTTTTGAAAATATGTGGCATCAATACAGTTTTAAAATCCCTTTAAAAAATGTGTTTATGATAGATTACAGAAGGAATAATTCCTTACCTTTCTGTTTAGTTTTCTGGTCATGCCAATTCTCCGCGCAGGGGAGGACTGAAAGGGGGACAAGAGTTTCAATTAAATTCAATGAGAAAGAAAGAAAGAAAGAAAGAAAGAAAGAAAGAAAGAAAGAAAGAAAGAAAGAAAGAAAGAAAGAAAGAAAGAAAGAACTAACTCATACAATACCTGTCTCGGTCGGATCCGAGTGGACCCAGCACTTTCAGTGTGGGACTACAGATAGAAACATATAAAACAAAGAAAGTTATTGATAATAAATGTACAAAAGCATTGTTAAAAATAATATAGAAACAACATCCAAATACAGTCCTCCTGTGTACTTCTTACAGTACTACGCCACAGTGGTTAGCACTGTCGCCTCTCAGCAAGAAGGTCGAGTCCCGGCTGAGCCAGGAGGCCTTTCTGTGTGAAGTTTGCATGTCCACAATCCAAACACATGCAGTATAGGTGAATCGGAGATGTTAAATCGTCCGTAGGTGTAAATTTGTGTGTGTGAACACCAAGCCCGCATGTAACGGGAAGGATTGGGGAAAGACCTGGTGTCCGACCCGGAAAAAATCATCACCGAGAAAACTCTAGAATCACCAAGAGTCAAATACGACTGATATGGGAATGAATGAATTCAAACACAAGTCTTTATTCATAGACTCTGTGATCATGACATAATTATAACATCATATGTTTGTCTGTTACTAATTATTCCAAGATATAAAATCACATATATAAGTTCACACGAACCCTTATGTGATAAATGATCAAGTGCCAGGCTCTACATGGAAAATTCCTATGCAAATATGTGATATTGGCATGTCGTCTCTGCTGTGCTCTGTACTTCCTTATTATTAGCAATAAGGAAACCTCATGACAGATGACAGTGACCCGCAATCATGGGTTTTTCTGTGACAGAACACATTTCTAGTGTGTAGTGAGTAAAGACAGGAAAAAAATACAGGAACAAATGTGTGGCCCTGGAAAAGGAACCAGTGGTTGTGGCTATCAACTGTGATATTGAGAATATATTGTTCATATATATATATATATATACACCAGCAACATGTCCCCAATGCCAGCAATCCCCATAAGGAAAACAGCTTATAAATCAATAAATCATACTAAGTGATGCTTCTTTGAAAATGTAAAAATGCAGAAAGTTGTCTGTGATGGGCTTAGGGTTATAGGATAAAATATACAGTTTGTACAGTATAAAAATCATTATGTCTATGGAATGTCCCCATAAAACATGGAAACCCAACATGTGTGTGTGTGTGTGTGTGTGTGTGTTTTAACATCAAGAGTTTAGGTTAAAATGTACCATTTTTAATCACCTTTTGGGATTTTTTGCAGTTAATAATTGCTCAAAATAGTCCTGTAGTGTGATAAAATATTTTATTATAACTCAATTAAATGAGGTCAGCAAAACTGTACGATACTTATAAAAGTATTATTAAAAAGGTTACATTTGTTTTAAAATAAAGCACTGTGGGACACTGCTGTCACTGTTTGGCATGTCAACTAATAATTTCATACTTAAGATGTGAGAATCCAACATATCAAGCTTTACACTCAAAATTATTTATGAAGACCGGTTTGACACACCCCACCCATCCCCCATAAAATAAAATAATAAATAAATAAAAGATTTTTAAATAGCCATGCATTTTACTAACCTCTTTAGGAGGAAGAAGTAGATTCTCCCCCTGTGTGGATGCCCCATCTTGGACTGGTACCATATTTTACTGCTGTTTTTGACCTACACTCCTTTACATGAGATGCACCTCACCCGATTATTCAGATCTCTGAAACACAAGCAATGTAATAAGGTGAAGGATGCCGACAGCTTTTCTTTAGTGCTCTATCAAAGAGTCAGACGCTTAAATGGACACAAGTGTTGAGTCTTCACAAACGTCTCATGTTTAGGAGCGCAGTGTTTCTTTTAGGGTGCGGAAGTTGCCGTTTCCTGTTAAAGGTCGGACCTGCAACTGAACTGTTTCTTCATACAGCAGAAACTGCTACCACGTCGTCTCCTCTTGTTGTTCTGTCACTCCATCTTCCTTCCTCTCTCACCGTGCACATCTCTATGCCACTCACTCTTCATCTTTACATATTTAGTCTCTATTTAAACCACCACAGTGCAGTTAAAACAGGATGCTCTGCTCTCATATTTTCCATGGTTTGACATTCTGTAGTTTGTCACCCGTCTGTAGCTGCAGCACACCAACTTCGCACCATTTGACGTGAATATTAGCAGATAACATTCAGTAGTATTGGAGAACACCACTGATTTGCATTAGGAGAGGAAAAAGCTTTAGACCGCAAAGGAACAAAGGTGTCGAATCTAACATTTACCAAACTCTCTGTTAGGAAGAATCAGTGGGAGAATGTGTTTTTCAAAATAAAGACAGTGCTCATTAATCTGAGCATATCATGACTAGTCTACAGTATATGTAGATTTACATCCTAAAAGCAACTGTAAATTAAAGGAAATAAAAAGGGAAAAAGAAGCAGGTTTTTTTTTCCATAAATGGTCCAAGTTCTTTCAGTCTCCACTGAAATAACTGGCAACAACAAAAAGAAAAACACAAAAAGTTGAAAACAGAAACCATCTGGATTATCTACACTAAAGGGAACAAATGCTTTACTATTTCCAAGGGAGACATAATTGCATAAATTTGTTTTGTTAAGCATAATTTTGCATAAAGATAGCATGCTATTTCAGTTAGGCTCAATTATCTGCAGGACAAATTGTGATGTTAGTGTTTAGAAACACATAATTTCAAATTGCATTTGTATATGGGAAAAATACCACAAAAACACATTGTCCCTTCCTTCATTTACAGTTGTAAATCTCCAATATAATATAATATAATATAATATAACATAACATAACATAACATAACATAATATAATATAATATAATATAATATAATATAATATAATATAATATAATATAATATAATATAATATAATATAATATAATAATCTCACTCACTTCCACAGTGGTTGTCGATTGCAATGCGTTGCGAAGAGTTATAGCGGCATCATGTGGTCATTATGAAGAACTTCTGCTGTTGAGAAAGATGCGAATTTGTACCCTGGACAACACGATACAAAACACAAACAAAGTTAAAGATAAAACCAGGCGTAAAAGTTTGACAGTTTATTTATTCATACATTTGATTAAATTAAAAAATAATATTTAGTAAACGCTAAAGCAAAAATATGTAACGTTATATTTTTATTTATATTTCATGTTTATCTCTCCATCCTGAATGTGTGGTACATCCTGAATCAGTCGTAGTAGTATGTTTTGCATGTACTATATTGCGTGTTGTATTCGTACTGAAATTAATATTGCATGTTGTCTTGTTCATTGTGTTGGATGTTTGGAGCAATTCAGTATTATATATTCCTGATTGAATTGAATTGAATTGAAATTAAATTAAATGTAGACTCACTAAAAAGGTATTGACCCGCTGACAGTATGCGCCGCTGGTGTAGTGGTATCATGCAAGATTCCCATTCTTGCGACCCGGGTTCGATTCCCGGGCGGCGCACAATTTATTAATCCTCGAATTAATTCTCAAATATTACCAGATATTGTCCCACTCAGCTATAATATTAAAGAGGCTCTTGATAATTAATGTGCAATAATTCCTGTGTAAACTTCAGAATTTGCCCGGCCTGGTTGTATAACCAGATAAAGTATTAACAAACAACAACAACATATCTGTACTTACTGGCGCTTGCTGATAGAGTATATTTTCTATTAACGACATTTATGTCCCGCTTGTTTTTCTGAAGTCTCGTTTACGAATACAAACCGTCGGTGTCTTTTCTCGTGACTGCGCGCGGCGCGGCCTGTGAGTGAGTATTTTATTGGTTGGATCTACTGAATCAATACCGGTCCGGTACGCACCCGTTTTTGAACGAGTCGGTATTTTGAATCTAAAGGAGACTCGGAGCGGCACTGATTGATACAGTATGATACATCGATCGTACATCAACGAGCTGGATTGGAAAAGTGTGTAAAATGACTGGTGACCATACACATTTGAGTTAATTAACGTTACATGTTATTTAAATTTTTTTTAAGGAAAGACTATTCCTAGATGGTCTTAGCAGAATTTTAATAAAAGTTAAAGCGTGTTCGATCGGATCGGTGTTTTGTAACGAATCGGTTGAGTGAATGGTTCAATGAGTCACTCTCAATGCCTCGTCGTCACCTCATGGCGTATTTCTGAACGATTCTTGAATGAATCAGTGAAGGGATTCAAAAGAAAAGATTCGCGGTACTGGGATGAATCATGGGTTCTGGTTGCCACCATCAAATACCATATTATCCATTGTTGCTAAATGTAAAATCATAATTAACAAGATGACCTTTCATACTCGGACACAGACTCTTCCGCGAACACTTATTAACAGCCATCATTATCGACAGATAATCTCTCTCCACGGAAACTAAAGTAAACAATTGGGTTTTACTGGGCTCAGTGCACTGGTGAAACTGCTACAACTTCAGAGCGTTGTATTGCAGCATTTTGGCTAACTTTACCGTCATACGTTTCTTTTGTTTGGATAAAACCCCGTCTCTTAAATGTAAACGAAGTTTAGCTTGTAGGATGTCATTTTGTGAACTGAAGTGCTTCTGTTGTTGTCGCTCGGCAACAAGCGTCGGAAGTTTGCTTGAAGTGTCTATGAGGGTGTAACTGAAGTTTGAGGCAGTTTAGTGGATCGAATCATTTATATTATTTATAATTCCTTACCTATTTCGTGTTTTAAAACCACACATTTGAATGAATCTGCACATTTCTAGACTATTAAGATGACTGAAGTCAAATGTTTAAGGAGAGAAGCTGGCGACTCAGTGCTCGAATGGTCTTGTAAAAAAAAGGGTGAGGATTTCAACATTTGTGGCCGCTGTCAGTCGTGTGTCCTCTCTCAGAAACTTCACCACTACACCCAGTGGGTGAATAAGACTGGAGGAGTATATCAGAGGAGGTTTCTCACTGGTATCCTAGTGCGGTGCCACAATCTCCAAATCCTGGAGCATCTTCAGAGTGTTTTACAAGTGACATCAGGGAAAGATTTCACCTATTCCAGGTCCAGAGCCCTGCCCAGCAAACCCGAGGACACCATATGGAGGATGGATGGAGCTCTGGACATAAAACTGCATGGAATGGACATGTTGGAAACCTGGGAATGGTTTAGGAAGAGCCCAGACTGGACCAAGTCCAAGTATGTGCTGGGGCTCTTGTCTTTATGTGACACCCCTCTATTGCACATGTTAGCAAATTTGGTGAATATCCTGATTGTTTGGGAGAAAAACAAATTTCTTCAATTCAGCAATGCTGGTAAGAATGCACATCACCAACTAATGATTATAATAAAAGGCATCATAATAATCACATTTAAACAAAAAGCATCTTAGTAAATGGCACTTATATAATACATGAATCTATCAATGCTTGTAGATGAAGTAACACAATACTTCAGCTCTGTAAGCAGTTCTTATCAAATACATTGAAGGTTTTTAAAGGGACAGTTCAACCAAAAATGAAAATTCTGTCATAATTTACTCACCTTCAAGTTGTTCACCACTACTTGTTCACAACTTCTTCTGCAGAACACAAAATAAGATATTTTGAAGAATGTCAGTAACCAAGAACAGTTTGGTTACGACATTCTTCAAAATATCTTCTTTCACGAGTTCACACTTACAAATAAGTCGGATAGATTCAATTGGTAAACGTATTTGGCGTGCTGTCCGGGGAGAGGGCTCTAATTTTGGTAATTGGCCCGAACACAGAGTATTCTTTTGACCGTGAAGATCACAAGTGTGCACCTTGACTTTTTCCATAAATTATTGGATATTTTATATTTATTTTAAAAAGTGAATTAAATTAAAAGGAAATTTCATTTATATTTGTAAGTGGTTGAATTTATTCAAGTCACCCATTTATTATACAGTAACGGATGCCAAATCTCTCAAGAGTATCTGTCATGAGGTTGAGCTGGACATGCAGAATTTAGACCCCTGGAACAAAAGAAAAGGCAGAGATTCAGACTCCGACAATTCTGATGATCCTGATCCTGCCCTCACCGTCGTTCCCAGGTCTTCAAAATCTCTGTCAGGGGTCAGCCGACATAAAGATTTTATCCGAAGACTGCCAGTCGACATTGCAAAGATAATTTTGGGTAAGTCTAGTTTTCCCACTTGTCTATGAAGAGTTGACTGTTTAAACTTAACGTGAGAATTAAGTATAAACAGGTTAGTTTTGGACTTAATTCTAACATTAATTCTGCATGTCTGTCACTGTTCCCAGCAATAAAAAAGTGATTTCAAAGTTTTCAAAACAGAAACAATGGCCTCCCTCTCTTTCTTTTCTCTTTCTCAGGTGTTATAAGTTGAGCTTGACTGGTTCTTTTGAATTCAGATGCTTTGTTTCACTCGTCGTTATATGAGTGCATGCTTAGTTCATGTCATTTGTAAGCATCACTGTGTTGTTCTTTTCAGACCTATGAAATAGTCTAGTCTTGTGCTGCTATGGAGACAACTTTATTGCCTGTGGACAAGAGGGTTAGGTTGACTCAAAAAGATACTTTATCTAGAATGTACTAGACCTGGCAACTGAACCTAAATCACTGTCATGGCAACCAATTTCTTTTCAAGAGATTCTTTTCGAAATTCTAAGGAAAATTACTATCAGAAATACTTGTATTTTAGTTTTTAATTGCCATACAAGTCTTATATGCTCTGGCAGTTAATTGAAAGATTATATGGTTCACTCATCCTGAAATGACATTTAGGAACTTCACTTAAATAATCTTTATGCAATTATGCATTATCATTATAAACCTAAAAATAGTGACATACCTAAAATATTCAGTTATTCAGGCATAATATATATCAGATTTTGTAAATTTTTTTAACCTTTTTAAAATTTTTATTTACACTTCTAGGGCTTTTGGATAAGGTCTCACTGAACAACTGCAGGTGTGTGTCCAAGCACTGGCAATGGCTTACTGATGAGACCTTAACTGAGGTGGAAGTAAAGAAGAATGTTGAGAAACAGGCCATGATTTTGCAAGTAATACATCATGTCAAAAATCATATATATATATATATATATGTTAGCAATGGCAAATGCATGGATTCGATTCCCAGGGAACACACAGTCTACTGATAAATTCTATACCTTCAATGCACTATACATAGATTAGGATAAAACATACTAATATTGTGAGTGTGTTAATTTGGTTACTTTAATAATAATCTGTCTGTGTTTTTGTCACATGAAAGTAGTTCATATAACTTTGTTCTAAATGTTACAGTCCTGATCAATTGTATGCATTTTCAGGGTAACTCAGCATCTAAGGTCAACCCGGTTTATGCTAAGATCTGTGAAGTTTTAGTGCCCATCAGTGAAGGGCACAAGCAGTTTCAGCATGGAGAATATTTCCTCAAACATAAGCTGGTAAAAAAGCCACTTTTTGCACTCTACATATACATATATACAAAGTTCTTTCATGAAACTCTAAATGGCGCATGCTGATCCGTCAATCTGTTTGCAATCACATCGTATTATATAGGGCGCAGCTTATTGGTTTCTGCTGTATCGGCAGCCAATGAGCTTGCTGCTTTCAAATACGTGGTCTGCATTTGATGTAGCAGTATGCAGCACACTTTCAGTAACCCTCCACTGCCCCAGCTACACCTGTAAAGGTCTGCTACTGGTAATTCATGTATGCTATATATTGTATGTATAAGTCCCCTACTTGCTCTGCTGCAGCGTAGCAGATCTCTTCCGCCAAAACTAAACATATTTAGCATTGTCATTTCCATTACCATGTCAAACGCTCCAAGAGTTGTCATGACAGAAATGTATATTTTTAATCTTCATTATAAACTTTACTTAGATTTGTCTCTTTTGGTGTTCTCAGACACAAGAACAGGATTTGGATTCTGCCTACAAAGGCTTTAAAACTAAGACAGTCCAAATGGAAGAACGCAACATGTACTGTGGCGTGTATAACATCTTGGTCCTGTTGGAAAGGTAGAATTTGTGTGGAAAATATGTTGGAAAATACTCTACAATAAATGTATTAAATATATAGATGTATTTAATATAGCTAGTTCTTATATATTATATCAAAGTTTTAGAACTTCCTGTCATTTTCTCCATATAGAGAAGACCCCAGTAGAGTGATACATTATGCTGGGGGGCAGTTTGTGGCGGTTGGCTCCAGGGACCGTGCCATCAGGTTCCTGCATGTTGAGTCATCCAAAGAGGTTCCTTTAGTGATCCAAGGACATGCAGGAAGTGTGAGAGCAGTTCTGGTTTGTGAAGAGAGAGACCTGGTTATCAGTGCCAGCTATGACCTCAGTATCAGGTTAGACAGACTTTACTATGGTCGTTTAACAAACTAAAATCATAGACAGCAGTAAAGAATGTTGTGCTTTACTCCTTTCAAAGGTGCTGGAACCTGAAGACAGGCGTATGTACAATGATTTTTCATGGACATTTTGGCACTATAAACTGCCTGGATTTGTACGGAGATAGACTGGTGTCTGGAGCCAAAGACTGTAGAATTAGAGGTAGGAGGTTGTGACCTGTAATATACCATAAGGCCCATTCACACTAAGGATGATAACTATAAAACCATAAATAAATAAATACAAACTTTAATAATCGTTTTAATGAGCATAGGGAAGTCCACACCACAACTATAACGATAACAGGATACAAAAGTAACGACTATTCACAATTATAATGATGCTATGTGTGTATTGATCACAGTGTGGAACCTTCTGACGGGGAAGTGTGTTGAGAATATGAAGTTTAAACACCTTAAACCAATCATGTGTGTAAAGAGTAATGAAACTCTGGTGGTCAGTAGCTGTGCTGGAGGTCAGATCAGGGTATGGAGCATGGAGACGGCTTCACTTACAAGGGTGAGAGAGATACTTACTGATCTTGTCCAGAACACAAGCATCTGTTTTAACAGTTTTTCTGTGTGTGTGTGTGTGTGTGTGTGTGTGTGTGTGTGTGTGTGTGTGTGTGTGTGTGTGTGTGTGTGTGTGTGTGTGTGTGTGTGTGTGTGTGTGTGTGTGTGTGTGTGTGTGTGTGTGTGTGTGTGTGTGTGTGCAATCGCTAGGACAGTTCTCATAACCTACTTTCAACTTGGCACAGCAGTTAATCTCGTATTCAAAATGCACTAAAACCCTTCTTCCATTACAATAGCAAAGGTTGTCACCCGACAAACACACTTTGTTACGCATAAAACAACGACCTAAAAACACTAACAACAGGAAGCAGCATACAATGTTTTCTTTTGTAAAAAATGTATTTAACAAAACAAGAATTACTCTCTTCACTGTTTAGAATTCACTGCACTATGTTACATGGTCCATGTTTACATTGCAGTACAAAATTATTCCTAAGTTTACATTTTTGTATAGATGGTAATGAAATTGAAAGACTATTGTACACCTGTGTTGGTGTTCAGCTTCATCTAATTGTTTTGATAATATTTCATTATTTTAGATTCAGAATATATTTCAATATGGCATTACTGTAGAAATGTAAAAAATTACTGTCTGATTCAGTTTTGTACTTAAGTTTAACTAAATAGTATGTATGTGCAAATTGTACACAGAGCTCTGTGTCTGAGTAAATAAATAATTTGTTATTTGAAAGAAGTAGCTATTAAATGCATTTTGTCCCAAAGCAATGGTAAAGGATCCAGAGTTTACCCCACATAGATGCTGCTGTGCTCACTGCGTGAAGAGTTTTGAAAATGTGACCTAAATATTGAGAAATGTATCCTAGCAATTGTGTAAAAAAATTAAATAAAATACTAAATACTCTCTTCTTGATACAGCAAATCAGTGGTCACCAGGGTCCAGTGCTGTGCCTGTGCTTCGATCAGTGGCATATCCTCTCTGGGGGTTCAGATGGGGAGGTCAAGGCATGGAGCACCAACAGTAGCTTCAAAAAATGCCTGAGGACCTTCCAGCATCCAAAGTGATAAAACCAATCAGTGACCGTACAAGCTGGTCATTCTAATCAATAACTTTTAATAATGAAGTGCATTTTCATAAATGATCTGATCTCTTGCCTATTCTCCATTATTTTCTTTAGAGAGGTGTTGACCATGTCTTTCCTGTTCCTGCGGCTCATTACAGGCTGCATGGACGGAAAGATCCGGATCTTCAACTTCTTAAATGGAGACTGCTTGAGAGTTATAAGGACAAACATGAAGCAATGCCCTGTCCTTTCTCTACACACACACCACAACACGTGAGTTTACCGTGTGTCTGGACATATTACTCAGTTTTATGTGCACAATTTAATGATGTTGTTCTTTATTGTAATGCTATATTATCTGAAAAAGATTTTTGTCATGCTGTCAGTGTGGTCGTAAACACCAGAGGCAGTATTCTGATTCTCCAGTTCGCTGAGGTTCACTGGGACTACTCTGCCAGTGCTTTTTTGGAGCGGTCCAAGATCTCTCTTGAGAGTGTGTCTCGGACTGCTGAACGGACGACTCGAGGTTCACCAAGCCCAAAAAGTCGTTTTCACCGTTTCAAGAGCCTCTCAACCCCCAGTATGCAGCTTGCTCGAGGTACCACCTTTCAAATGCCCTATAGACTACAGTCAAATTTATACACAGAATGTAATTTCTAATCTTGACTCACAATGGATTATGATCATAGATTATGATACCTGAAATGAATTGAAAAAAGTAATGTTTTCAAAACATTAGCGAGTGGCCGTTGATACTGTTTTCTATGCAGTGATGTTAGCCAATGATAACAGTGGTGTTTACTGACATGCCTTAAAGGAGCCGCCCCTTAAAAATTTATTATTTCAGACAGAGGGTCAGAATGAAGATTGTTTTTTGTTGTTGTTGTTTGTGCAAAAAAACGTTATTAACATTATAAGTAAACCGCAAGGAACATATTAAAACAATAATAATACAAATTCTCATTTTTATATGAGTACCTTTCCCTACTGTTTTGTCACTTTTTAAAGTGTAGAAGCGGCAGATCTTTTCTTCCATATTGTGACACATTTGAGTGTGTGAGGGCAGCAGTGATTTGTTGGTTCAATCCACCGGTTGTTCATTGGATGAAGGTGGATCTGAATGTGAGCTTGCAACCATTTGTAAGAAAGGGTTGGGGTTTGATTACACATTATGAGGTCAACATTAAAAAAAAGAAACATACATGGATGAATCATTCACAATAAGATCAACAACATGCATTTAGAAATTAGATAGGGTGAATTTTCATTTCATGTCAAGTTTAACATCTGTTTTTTGTACCTTCAGATGCTCAGCAGGAGTCCACACGGGCGGCGACGTGGAATCAGCTCCAGGCTCATCGTCACAGCAGGACCTCCATCAACATGCAGTCTGAGTGCCTCACCAGGCCCCGATCTGTTCTCTCAGCAAGCGGGCCTGTCAGTCGATATAAGGACTTTCAAAACCGAGTCAGCCACACACCAAGCACTGCCACCACCAACTTGGGTAAGAGATTAACCCAAAATATTCGATATGCTGGTGTTTTCTAGAACATAATTAGAAAATTATAGTTTAAGATGAAAATGTATGCATGAAATATGAGAATGGGTTCCTTATTTAAAGATAAGAAGACTTATGGCACCAAACACTCAGTACTCAGCCAGAGTGAGAAGGCAGCCCGAGACAGGGTGAGAAAGCGAGGTCCTCATCACCCTGTGACCCCTGACTTAGTTCTACTAAGGGCCAGCAGCTCCCAGCAGAGCTTGTGCATGGACAAGGCCAGGTCCAACATGGAGCTGAATGCCAGGGTACGAGATGCCTGGGGACCTGATTTATCCAGAGAGACATCATTTCAAACCACCACCAAAAGAACGTCTGAAATCCATGTTCCATTCACTACCCACAGCGTTGACCTCAACCCTCAGAGCTCCTTAAAGTCCAGGCAGACCTGCTTGACACCTCAGTCTCTTCCCAAACAATCCCAGAGATCCTTCAAAGTAATTCGGTCTGGCACAAACAAGATTGACCCTCTGAATACGAATTCCCCGGAAGATGGCAAGGCTCCACAGCGATTGTTTATGAGGCGAACTTCCATGCCCACACATTGCCATGAAGATTTTAAATTGACCAAAAAGTCCAGTTCATATCACGTCCCGCTAGACCCCTTCAGGGAGCATGGTGTCTTTCAGCTGAGGACGGACACGCAACTGGACGCTTTCATTCAGGAGTGTACCAGACAGCAGCAGAGTCACAAACATGGCAGGGGTGACCAAAGTAAAAGTGTTTCCAAGCACAGCTATTGTCATCAATAAAGGAAACTAGATTTCATGAAGGTACTGAAATCTAAAGGCATGACACACTTTTGTTATTAGCTAACCAGACACTGAATTCTCAGTTTGATATTTTACTCTATAGAAGTAACATAATATAATACCATAATACAATATTTTAAATGTTTATTTGAATTTGATAAGTTGGCATTTCCTGGGGGAAAATCTAGTTGTTTAGTACATCACATTTTTTACTTGTTGTATATTTTTATGTTATAGTCTTTGACCTCACATATTTTGATGGATAGATGTTGCATTATATCTATGCAGTTTGAGATTATCAGTACATGTCTTTCTTTTGTTGCTTTATTTTGTATACATGTTTTGATGCTAGGGGGCAGCAAAGTACAAGCTAAACTGTGTCCCACATAAATCATAAATCATAAGTGATCCTCTCAGGGCGGAACCTTATGTACATTATTTGAAATAGTTTTGAATCTTAATTTTTTTTTTTTACATTTATCATCAGTTCTGTATGCATATACAATCACTCTGACTTTTACCTTATTAATGAGAGACGCTGACAAGAAGTGTAAACATAATTTGCTGAAGTTGGAGAGACATGAAATAAATTAGATTTGCCACACACTGTGAGTAAAGAGATCTTTGGAAAAAAAAGTTTATATCTCCATCAGAACTCTGCGGTTTCAAGTCTCTTTGTCTTTAGCTGATTCTTATTAGGGAGCTGTTCTATTTAAAGATTGAAAGATTTGTTGAAAGTAGAGTTTATGTGGCAGTGTCAGGCAATGTAAAGCTGTCTGCTTCAAACAAATGATGTTTATCAAATGAACATCATCTGTTGAGGTTCTCTAACTCTAAAGATTAGCAGTTAGCATTTTAGTGCTGAGTTTTATGCAAGTTGCATCCAGTTATCTTCATTTCGCTCTTGCAATCCTGTCAAATAATGAATTATGTCAACATGAAATGAAAATTCCTGCTATCTATTTTCTAAACGCATCTTATTGTGAAGACTTCTCTCTGGTGGCATACTGTGTGCCTAACTCCTCCGATCATTTAGTTTGCTTAAACCCCATCCCATTCTTAAAATCGTCTGCACGCTCGCTTTCAGCCAACTGTCTCCATCCAATCAACAACAGACGGATAGAACTAAGTTCCCGCTCTTAATTTTTTCCCTTTTTTGATAGTTTGATTCATTTGGCTGTCACAATATTAAAGAAACAATCTGTTGCTACACATCCATTTCATTGCCACTTTAACGTAAAAGCCAAATGCCAATTTAAATGGATATGAATAAAATCACTTCTGATTTGTCAATGAAACACAGCATGAGGTTTTTATCTTGCACAATATGTGTTATTAGCAGTCGTACTTTTGCTGCTTTCAGTGCTGCCTCCGTACTGTCATATCTGTTTAAACATCTTTCTCCCATTGAAAATGAATTAAGAACATCTCCAACATGGAGATCAACTTCTGTTTATCTGGAAGTTCGGTAGTGTAAGTGTTTCAAATAAATACTGCTTATGAAATATGTTTAGCCTCCACCACAACGCAGTGTGTTCTTTTGTAAGCCTTGCTATCAAGCATGGAGCAAACGTTTTGGATACTTTTGGGCACAATACTTGCTGGTGAGTGTCTTTTTCTTTGATTCACTTATTCAAAGCAAATGTGTTTGGCTAACTACAAAGTGATTTGGAGCAGAAACTAGTTACATGATACTTTTCAAAGTTGGACCTTTGATGCCAATGGTTTTTTGTCCAGCAGCTGTTGATGGCCATCCTGACCAAGTTCTTTCTACTTGCCACCTGCTTTCTACCGTTGCCTTCAGGGCATTACTGAAGGGTGTGGATGAGGTTCCATTCCAGGGAAGATTTGTTTGAGCATTCAACAGCTGTGCAGCAGTGCAGCGGAGGAAGCAAACGGCGAGTGAAAGCAGTGGAGAGTGAGGGGTGGGCTGTAAGTAAGAGCAATCCCCCCTCACCCCTGAAGTCCCCTCTCTCAGGAGCTCTCTTGTGCTAATTAGATTTAATCTGCAGAAAATTAGGCTTCACCGTATCCCTCTTTTCTTTCCATCCAGTGACTGTGTCTGAAATCGGGGGAGGAGAATGCACTCCTACAAGCCTTCTCAGTGGAGACCGAAATCCTGAAAACCCAGCATTGTTCCCCCAGGTAGCGGCCTTGTTGTCCAGGGTCACCGGTTCCATGGTGAGATAATGAGCATGAAATAAAAGCAAAGGTGAACAACAGACAGGCTTCATGCAGGAGTGCGCACAAGCCTCCTGTTCCTCTCTGAGACCTGGGGTGGGACATATTGAGGCTGTTCGTTGGGGTGAGGGGGGTGGATGCGTGCAGGAAAGGAGGTTTCTGGAAAAAAAGCCTCCGCTTTCTATAAAACAGCTCAGATGTTAGTTGAAAAGCTGAACAATAAGGCGGAATCGGTGAATATGAATGAACAGAAGGGCTTGTGATCTCCATTTGACTGAGAGCAGAGGGATTTAGTCATGATGGTCTGTCAAATCACATTGCTGCAAATGTGCTGCATAGATGGAGGTGGCAGTTGGAAGCACATGGCAGGCGGTTGCTCAGAGGTCCTGGTGGTCCATATTTTAACTCCTAAACCACAGTTTATTTGTATGGCATGTTGACATTTGACGAACTGTCCACATGCTGAATGGACATGACAGAATGAGGGTATACAGTGCACAACTACATTAATTAGGTCTGATTTTGGGGAAACAATGACTAATTTATGCTTCACTTTTAAATGAGTAAATCAAAACTCATACATATATTTATATATTTATATCTCTCTCTCTGTGTGTGTGTGTGTGTGTCAAATTTCATGAAATATTACAATGTAATATAACTTTTTCCTATTCGAATATAATTTAAAATGCTATTTAAATGTAATTTAAAGCTGAATTTTCAACAGCCATTTACTTTAATCTTCAGTCTGACATGATCCTTTAGAAATCAGTCTAATGATGCTGATTTCATGCTCAAGAACCATTTCGTATTAGTAATGTTGAAAACAGTTAAATATTTTTGTGGAAATGATGATACTTTTTTCATGATTTTTTATGAATAGAAAGTTTTAAAAGAACAGAATTGATTTGAAATAGAAATATTTTGTAATATTATACAGTACTGTCACTTTTGATCAATTTAATGCTTTCTTGCTGAATTAAAATATTAATTTCTTTTTTTTTTAAATCTAATCTCAGACTTTTCAACATTAGTGTATATATATATCTACTTCAGTCATGAAACTCGAGGGCACAGACTTCTTTACAAGCAATCTGCAAGCAATCACATCATTGCCGAATGGCGATAGCTGATTGGCCTCTTACTCAACATTTAAATAGTCTGGTTCATTGTTTGCTGTAAGCTAGTCTTGCAGCGCGCTATCAGAGTTCCTCTGAAACCCTCCACCTCCCCCAGCTCCACCTGCCTAGATTTGCTACAGTATTAATGTATGTCTATTTAAGCAGCAGAAGCACATCTTACATGCTCACAGCAGCGTGTTTGTGTATCTGTAAGCAGTAGGAAGTTCATACTTGCTTTACAGCAGCAATAATCAACAGCAGCACCAACATAGCAGATCTAGTCTTTTGCAACCAAGACCATGATGCTGTTGTTAGCACCATGCTGTACTGTTTACACTGCAGGAACTGGTAGCAGATGAAAGAGTTATCATTAGGCAAAATATTGAAAAAACATATATTCAAGGGGAAAGTGTAGTGCATGATGGGGTTTCACTTCTGCCGAAACATGTGGATGGTTATGTGACCTCAGATTCTGTGTGGGCCTGAATATACAGTATGTACTGTCAGCTACACAAAATGCTTTTTCGTGAGCCTCTTTGTTAAGAACAGTTTTGCCAAGAAGATTGACATGAAGTTGAGATTTATTTGAAAAGTTTGAAATGATTCATACTGCAGTCCAGTGTTAGTTGTTCATCTAGAAGTGCTTGTCTCATTGTGCCACATTGTCACATCAAAGGAATCACCATTATAGCGAGAAGCTAAGCGTGAGTGTGCGTAATTCTTAACCAGGATATGATGTGAAAGGAAACATAGTAGAAACAGATGGTTTGGTTTTCTTTGTCAAAACTATGTTTCTCTTTATTTCCTAATAATATTTTCTATGGAGAGAAATCTGAAGCTAAATATCCAGTGGCTGAAGTAAATACTTCAGTCATTGACTAAATATCCTGTCAGGAGTATGAGGTGTAACTCTATCTAAACCTAATGACATCACTTAAATACAAAAACAGTGGAACGGAGAAGCCACAGCTTTTCTTTTCTAAGACTGCAAAACCTAGCGAATTGCCTTGCTGTCTGCCTGCATATAGAGCTGACTTCTATGAAAGGAAACTTCACAAGTGGCTAATTTTGGACACTTACACGAGCACAAAGTGCACAAGAGATTTGACTCAACAATTGATTTCTATTTCTGTTGCAAAAGGGCGTCAGGAATGAGTTCTAAAACCTCAAAATAAATAAGCATTTTTGCAATTCCAGTTCCATTGTCCCAATAGGTTTTTGATTTGAATATCTGAAATAAGGTCTATGGTTTGCACAAGCTCAAGATATATCCACGTCTTATTCTACGAAACATAATCAGTAATACCCCACTATATTTGTTATAAGCTTTTATGGGTCTTAAAGAAGGCGGATGCAAGGTTAGCCTAACTTTTGCTTATTACTTATAGGGATTGTATTTAGGCTTTATTTGTGAAGATCCTCTACTAAAAACGTTTAAGAATAAAAACTTGATGTCAGAGAAGTGTTTTTAGTTAGCTAAAACTATTACTAACCATTTTCATGAAGTGAAATAAAGATAAAAATAAATAAATAAATAAAAAGACCCACTAAATACTATAAGAGTACATAAATAATACTAAAATACCACATCACAGAGCTTATTTTCTTCAAAAATTCAAAAGCCAATGCGTTTTTTGTTGTTGCTAACTTCTGAGTTGGCCTACAAAAATACATCATTCCTGCAGAACTCTTGAATGCATTATTTCAGTGCAGTGCATTTAGGGATTGCCTTTCGAAAAAGATATGCAATCCAAGAATTTGGACATAAAGGTATCTTAAGAGCAGCCTAAATATAGTCCCTATGATGCCTCAAATGCAGCTCACTAGGCTTTGAAAAAGAGCCTTAATGTAGCTGAGAAAACAATAATATCTGAAGATCTGTGGATTATGTGAAGCAACCTATAGGAACCCTCGTGTTTCTAGAAGAAGTAGATGGAAGCTGGATCAATTAGCCTTACTGATAAAGACTGAAAACGTAAGCTAAACTTGGGTGGTTAATTATCTCTAATTCCAGAGCTTTACTATTGGACTAATTACCTCCCATCTCATTCATATAGTTAACCTGATTGCTCATTGATTGGTTTTTATCAATGGCAGACGTTGTGTGGTTTTGGTAACTTTAACTTGTTCAAAGAGTCCGTGATTAGGTCAGCCTGGTGGAAAGAAAAGTGTGGATCAAAGAACGCTGTTGGATGGGGTGCTGATTTATTTCTACTTGACAGATTGTTATTTTCAAGTGTCAGTCTTTGTTTTCGGTGATGCATCCCTGAAGTGCTCAGGTTACCAACTTATGACAGAACTGAGAGTTTGGTGGTTTTACGGAAGCAAGAATCGGCTGTAGGTGGCGCCCTTGATCCACGCATCCTTAATGTAAATGTCTCTTTGCTGCTGCCGCTTAGAAATGATTTACCAGTCTCATGCAACAGCGTGTCATTATTTCCACATAAATACGCCGTTTTACTTTGTCAGCTCCCTGTCACTTTAGTACCTCTACCGTACAGCCTGACATTTATTCTACCATCTGAACCCAGATTTCCTCTTAAACAGGAGCATGGCAGATATTTGTCTTTCATGAGCTGTTCATTTTATTTTTTATGTTTAAGTCTGTGATTCTTTGGTTGTTTTGTTAATTGTTCGGGTTACACTAAAAAGTTGCATATTTATTTGATAAAATAAATCTTAAAAATGATCAGTTTAGGCAATAGATTTCACGGCAGCTTCAGATATTAAGACAATGTTGTAGCAACCCATGTGTTTAGGACAAGCACCCTATTCAAGAAGATAATATTATTGGTCTTATTCTCAAAGGAGACTTTGGTGTTTTAAAAGGCTCTCAGTTCTAGTGGACCATAGTGACCCAGGCGTGTACAGACGAAAGTGATGATTGTTATAATTTGCCTGTTTTCAAAGGCGTAAATACGGAGACGTGAAAGTCAAAGGTGAACTGCATAAAACTTCCTGATCAGAGGGGGGCAATGGAGGGAGGCAGTCTCAAACAAGTAGCCAATTCACACAGGAAAGATTTCCATAAGCAAGCTTTACTATTTTTTCCTACTTTTAACTCCGAGCCGAAAATGAATGGCAGTCTAATTTGTGCAGGCTCCGTCTGTCAGTCTGAGCTACAGGTTAGTTGATGAGTGTTCTGGAATTTGTGTATTCAGGACATTTCCAGTTATTTACCAAATGTTTGGTCAAATAGTGCTGCAGAGTTTTATGTAGCCTACTACTTTCATGAATTAAAGTATAGCTGACAAATAAAGGCCTGTTCAACAGCAACTCAGAGGAAAATTGTATTGGTCTTAGGATGCTCTTTCATAGCTCAGGATTGGTTTCTCTGTTTATAAGATCTTGTTCTGTTCGTTTAATTTATTTGTTGTTGTGTGGAGTTGATGTTTCGTGATCGTGTGGTCTGTGTTCAGCAATGAGTTCTTAAATATATTTTATTTTACTGTCAACGTTGTATCAGATGTTTCTCTACATTCCTGTAGGACAAATAGAAACAGATCCAGTACAAATGGGACTCTATCTATCTATCTATCTATCTATCTATCTATCTATCTATCTATCTATCTATCTATCTATCTATCTATCTATCTATCTATCTATCTATCTATCTATCTATCTATCTATCTATCTATCTATCTTATTAAGCAATATAAACAACATATTACAATGATTTCTGAAGGATCATGTGACACTGAAGAATGGAGTAATGATGTTGAAATTTCACCTTTGACATCACTGGAATAAATTACATTTTAAAACATATTAAAATAGAATTGTAATATATTACAATGTTAATGTTTTCACTGTATTTATCAAATAAATGCAGCCTTTTTGAGCATATAAGACTTATTTCCGAAACATAAAAAAATCTCCCCAAATTGTTTACAGTTGTGTATCTCGTTGCTGTGTAGGAGAAACAATTGAGACATTAAAGAAAACTTGTGTTTTTTCACAAAATGTCTCGTAATTACATATTATGTGTGTTTGTACCTCAAAAATAAAAATAAAATGTAGCACCTTAAAAACAAGAGGTTGCCCTGGCTTATTTCTGCCCCGTTACTCTTTCAGTGCTGTTTTTGTAAGTCGTGGTAATCGGTGGGATTAGCCCGCTAACACAGACAAAGCGGTCACTGAGCAAAACAGTTAATGAAGAGTGCTATTAGAGACGTCCTAAGGGCTCGACTCCAGAACTTCATCTTGCTTTAACAAGCAATTTGCCATTACTGCATGCTTGCCGGAGATGTTACTCTTCCTTGGCCCTTAAAGGCACGGGAAACAGAACAACATGTGATGTCATTTAGAAAGATGCACAAAGTAGTTTAGAAAGTCATACAAAAACATTCCCATGCTCACACACACACACATTCACACATGCAACCCATTGAAGTATGAACATTTAGCTACTTTTAATGATTGTTATCAGGAGAGCAAGTTACATTGCCGCACTTTTGCCTCAGGAGCGATCAGATTTAAATTCAAGCTGTGTGTTTAAACTGGATTTAACCTTTTACAATAGGGATTGCAGGCTGTAAGATTTGACTTGAGTTCAGTAGAACTATAGTCGATGCTAAAATACATTAAGTGAGAAAATCTGCACATTAACCCCATTCAAATGCAATCAGCTTAAAGAACAAACTTAAAATGGATACTATTTTTTTTTTTTTATATATAGTTTCATATAAACATTGAGTGAAACTTCAACACACTGTAATGGCTATATCAATTATGTTTCTTTCCATTACTCAAATATGTTTCATGGTTCAGAAGATCAATTATGTTGAGGTTATTAATGTTCTGGCTTGATCTAGGAAGTCATTGATGAATGATTTCTTCGTTTAATCTAAATGTCAGTTAACTTGTTGTTCATTTTTCAGAACCGGTTACCCTGTCTGTGACGCCCTCCCCTGATGTGACAGAGTGACACTGTTTAATGTTAAGTCACAACTTCAATGGCCTCTCCACACAGGGGCCCATTGTTCTCTTTGACTGACTTCACTGTTCACCAGTGATCCTTTTCACATAAACTCAAGTGCCACATCAAAAATGAACCATGAGAATGATTTGTGTTTTGAATTAAGTTATTACAAGAGCTCTATTGTCGATTGTTGCAATGTAGGATACAACTTATAAGCCAGGACCAGATGTTCGAAAGCCTGTTTTGTGATCACCTCCACCAATCGGGGTGAAGACTTGAAGGTGTTGCAGTTCAAGAAGAGGGTGATGTTGCTTCTGTGGAGAATGGATTCAAGTAAGTCAATGCATAGAAATTGTAGAGCCAAACACTATAGAACATAAGCAGAATTTGCCCATAAAATGGTGATCATAAGATAACTTGAAATTTTGAACTTTGGTAGTCAACTCTTCATTAAGCTCTAATGTTATCATCTTAATGCTTCTGTTACTGTGAACGCTTAGTTACGTTTGACAGTTTGGGGTCAGTAAGATATTTTTTCAAATACTTTTATTCAACAAGGACACATTGAATTAATCAAAGGTGACAGTAAAGATATGTATAATGTTACAAAAGATTTATATTTAAAAAAAAGAAAATATACATTTATTCATCAAAGTTTCCACAAAAATATTAAGCATCAACGAATCAGCATATTAGAATGATTTCTGAAGGATCGTGTGACACTGAAGACAGTAATAATGCTGAAAATTCAGCTTTGCCATCACATGAATAAATTACATTTAAATTCAAATAAAAACAGTTTAATATATAATAATAACATAACACAATATTACTGTTTTTACGATCACATAAATGCAGCCTTAGTGAGCATAAGAGACTTCTTTCAAACACACACACACACAAATCTTGCAGACCCCAAACTTTTGAACATTAATGCTCTTATAAATGTTCAACATTTGGGAATGAGGGTTGATACACATAAAAAATAAATAAAAAAAACTTAACCTTATCAAGACATATTAAAAGATATTTTAACTGGAAAAATTAGCCAAAAATACTTTGGAACAGGATTTTATACTAGACTGTAAACTAGCAAAATCTTGTATGAGAAAATAGACAGTTATAGCAGCGAACAGTAGCAGCAGTTACTAAAGTAGGATTGGTCAGAGAAATGATTCTAAGGTGGGTCTTTGCAAAGGGTCAATTGCAACCAAAAAATGTTTTTTCTTTTTCATATTCTACGGACATAGCACTGTGATTGGCTGGGCTTGATTGAGTGCCACGTGATGGTCCCTCCAGTTCTACCTGATTTAAGTGATTGTTGATGTTTCTGTTGCCTTGTAAAGATGCTATCTGAGGTTTTCCTGCTTTACTAACTCACTATGATATTTATAGTTGTGTGGCTTGAGAGAGAGGACTATATAAATCATTTTTCTGTACTACACGCTTATAAATATATTTAATGCAGTAGGTTTTCACATTTTAAACATCCATTGGCTTTCACATTGTGGATAGAAACATGCGGTTACCAAAAGGTTTTATTTTCCCAGGACTAATCTGCTGGACACTCACACAGTTACGCTGAACCCACTATTAGGGCTAAAGTGTGAGAAAATGAACCCCGGCACTGTTCGCTGAGCAATGACCCTGAGTCGACAGCTCAGAAAGCTGTGCACCGACATGTGGCATGATGGGTATTGTGCTTGTCATCTTCCCAGTCACAAATACCCCTTAAAGTGCACACATACAGATGCACTCAGAAAGTCAGCTGTTAAAACACTCGAAATTACGCAGATGATTGTTTCCGTGTGGAGCTGGTGGTCTAAAGGTGCCAAGCGGAATGAGTCAGGTCTGTTAGGGAGCTGCGGTGAATGGCATGGATTTCTTAGACTACTGACATTCCTCTTCACTGCGGTATTCACAACCTTCACTGTAATAATCCTCCCTGTTCATCAGGTGTTTTAAATTCATCCCCAGTGATGTGTAATGGACACCTCCACTGGGGAGGGTGAAAATAGCTCCGTTAGGTGCTGGGGCTGTGAGATACGTCTACTTAAATTCTGGAAAATTCTTCAATAGTGACTACATGAAACACATTGAAACAGTTCGTGGCAGCTGTGTGAAAAATGTAAACACTCTGTCTTATAAAATCTTAACGAAGTTGAGATTTGTGGATGACAGAATAGGTATTGAATAAACCTTCCATTTCGTTCAAGAATGTGGGCTTGATGAGAAGTATAGGAAAGAATAGAGCAGTGCTCAATAATGAGGATGGACAGTGCATACAAACTTAAAAAATGACACTTATCCAAAGAGCGACATAGCATTTAAAAAAAATCAAACCCCAGTTTTTATTGCAATCGTATGCATTTGGTTTTCTATGCATTGTAAAAAATAAAAATCAGAAGAAAAAAAACAGAAAAAACAGGAAACATTTCCTGCCTTAATTTTTTTTAAGTACAATAAACTTGGATGTTTAAGTCATTACAACTTAAATTACATTAAACTGACTTTAACAAATGAGTTGAATATTGTATAACTTAAAAAAGGTGGAAACTTATTTTGATTAGGTAAAGCAATGCAAAAACATATTATAAAAAAAAAAAAGAAAAAAAAAAGACTTTCGCTCATCTTCGCAACATATTTTTGATTAAATCTGAGAGCTGTCTCACTCCTCCATAGGCTTCTCTGTAACTGAAACTTGCCGGCCCAGAAAGGCCGAGTGGCTCAACCATAAGTTTATCAAGCGACGAGAATACTTTTTGTGGCGCAAAAAACACACAATAATAACAACTTTATTCAACTATTCATTTTTTTCTGTGTGGGCCTCTGAGTGAGTTCACGTAGTGTAACTGCGCAGCGCTTCTGGGTTGTACGTCAGAACGTAGGCTCACTATTGGCTGACGCTGGTCACGTGTGTGATGCGTGTGATGCTGGCCAATAGTGAGCCTACGTTCTGACGTCCAGTGTAATTCAGTGTTACATTACGTGAACTCATTAATTTTTTTTTGCACACAAAAAGTATTCTCGTCGCTTGATAAACTTATGGTTGAGCCACTGTAGTCACTTGAACTGTTTTAAACATTGTCTTTACGAACTTTCTGGGCCGGCAAGTTTCAATTAGAGAGAAGCCTATGAGAGTGAGAGCTCTCAGATTTCATAAAAAATATCTTAATTTGAGTTCCGAAGATGAACGAAGGTCTTACGCGGTTGGAACAACATGAGGGTGAGTAATTACTGACAGAATTTTCATTTTTGGGTGAACTAACCCTTAAAAGTTTTAAGACTGAGCCTTACGGGTGGGATTTGGTTTGATGGATCATTCAAAGAGATTGTTGGATGTTCACGAGCATTCCAATCTCGTGATCCAGAAAACTGGTCTCCATTGTTGTAAAAAAATCATAAACTGTACTAAGAGCTGGCCAAAACCAGAAATGATGATCCCACACACAACAACTAGCATTTGTCATGTTGTCCATACAACAGAGCCCGACCAGACTTTCAAACACACACTTAGCCATCTTATTCTTTTGACTTCCTATAAAATGTGCTTTAGTCCACTCATCTCTGACCATCTGAAGAGCCTTTTTAACCAGCTGCCTTTGATGTGGTAACATCCAGATCCACTTCATTCTGAAGTTTGTACGTGTTACCCATGTCCTGTATGTTTGGGTGTTTGTGTCATGCACTTTTAATGGAGTCTGTGGGAAGGTAAACATGGGATGTAGGTTGCTTTGATTTTTTTTAAGTGCTAACCAAATAGTTTGGAAAAGAAAATGGAGGTCAGTTTCTATGTTGGCTCCTCTCAGATTTAAATATGTTCTGTGAAAGGACTTTTTTTGTATTCTGTAACAGCAAAAAGGCATTTGTTTATATGCTGTAGCTACGAGAAAGAGTGGGTTCACGTTTGTGCATTTAAGTTTTCAGTTGTACACATCAAAGTAATTTCCCATTTAAAATTTACATTAAAAACGGTATTTTTTATGTACTTTCATGGTGTTTTGCATCCCTTTTGAAGCTTGCTAGTTCCTGTCCTCATTCATTGTAATTGCATGGTAGAACATAACCAGTATATTATTTAAAAAAAAAATCATTTTGTGTTCCACAGAAGAAAGTAAGTCAGGTTTGAGATGACAAGAGGCTGAGTAACTAATGACCGAATTTTGAGTGTGAACTATTCTTTGAAGTGTAAGAATGTTGTATAGTTTGCAGTATTCTGGTGGAGATTGGGAGTGTGACATTTCATTCTGTGACTTTTCTTCAATTACTCTTGTTGTGTTTGTACAAGATGGCTGAATTAGACTAATGGGATGTAGTTAGAATGCTGAATCATAGAGTTTGTGGTGTCTGGATCGGTGAACTCTCTTTACTCAAATCCTCTTACTCTTCACTGCCTCGTCCCCTGCTGTGTGTACAGAGACAAACTCATATCCCAGTCTCTGTTATGTGCTTGCCTTCTGCATTGATATGGACGATTAACAGCTAATATATTCAAAAAAACATGGATGAAGGGTTTGAAACTTTGAAAGTTGCTGAGGTCTCATGCAGCTGCATACACTCTCGAAGGAGTTCAGAACATCTGGCTTTCACACCAAATAAGATAGTTCTGACTCTAAATTCTGATTAGATTCGCTGCATTCAAAGTCGACACATCTGCGATTGCGCAATAAATATTAACATGCCAAATTGCTGCAATGCTAATTCAATTCCAAATTAATTGGTGAAATTATTTTTAATTTGATTATTATTATCAGTGTAACTACTGTATACCGGAAAAAAAAAATTACAGCATGGTTTATTGCCGTATTAAATGCTTTAATTTGTGACTTTTTTTAGAGAAAATTAAGTTTTGGATGCGGTTAATAAAAATATCATACTTAAAAACAATGTAAATAAATATTGATACATATTTTAATAAATAAATAAATATTAATTATTATAATACAAAAAAATATTTATATTTATATTCATATTTTATCCCAGATGCAATGGGTTCTATCAATAAACAGCTTTAAAATGTGTCTAAAATTGCACATAATTAATAGCACATCATTTAAGGGACAATTTTGACCTTAACTGATGTACAATACTTTTCTTCTCAATTTCTGAAGCACAAAAACCATTTTCTCCCTTAATGCCTTTAAAAGCTTGTTCACAGATTCATATCTCTTTTAACATTGTTTATCTTGGTTTTGAAGCGAAGAAGTGGGCAAAACCTTCCCAAGACCCACAAATCACTGGTGACTTTTTCCTCAATTTTCTCCGCTCTAAGCAAATGTTTTTGCGGCTGCGCCCGTTTGGCTGTCAGTTTGCTCTGACGTGCCTGTTTTATAGGACTCTCCCCAGTCGCCTATAACGATTCTAATGAAACATATTTTAGAGTTTCACCTCACAACATCTGTTAATAGCTGCGCAGAAATTAATTAAGAGGCTGAAGTGAGAGTTAAAAAACTAGAGATAATAAAACAATATCACTGGCCACCTTAGGCTCATATAAACAGCATTGTTTGGAGTGTTTATGTAGCCACAATTGCACAAGATTGGAAAGTAATTGATCCCTCAGCATCTTGACCGCATTCGGGCCGGCATGTAAATGGGTAGCTGCAGTGTTAACCAAACTCTTTTTGGCATTAGTCTGAGTACTTATGCCAGAACGACAGAGAGGCTATCTACAAGTTAACTAGGGCAAATAGCAGAGTTCTGCCAGTGGAACATGATAGAGGGCAAAGCGACGGCGGCTGAAGAATATCAGTTGCAATCTGCTGAGTGGGCTGGTAATGGAGGGCTCGGGTCCTCGATCTTGACAATTCTGCTAAGAGCCCAGTGCGGTTGAAGCCTGAGAAAATGTGCCCCAGTAACCAGATCTGATTTGATAAGTCAGAAATGTCAGGCTTCCACATGCGCGCTGACATATGTGATGTGGAGAAGTTAGAAATGATCTTTGAAAATCCATTTTCTGCCCAAGACAATATATTTAATATCAGGAGAATTCATCCGAGTGGATATCTTGGGATTTGTGCATATCGAGGAATGATTACATTTCATTTTTTGAAAGAGTGGTTTGATGGTCTGATTGGTCTGGTTGGCTTTGAATGGCAAGTGTTTTTAAAGGAGTATTATGACAACTTAAACCAGTTTCCAAAGTAAAATCAAGCTGATTTCAAACCAGAACTGTGAAATAAGATATATGGTTTTTGCATCTTTATCTTGGAAAATATATCCACACATTATATATATATATATATTTATTTATTTATTATTATTATTAATTTATTTTTAATTCAGTTTGAATTCCATTGAACTCTGTAATGAAAGTCTCAATAGAGTAACCACATTTTCTGTCCAAATCTGCATGGTCACAACTCCCACAAATGTCACACAGTCAAGCTTTATAGATGGACACAAAACTCAAGAGTTAAAAGTTCGATTTTTTTCTCTATGAATGACAGAATTTGAATGTCATTTCAGATGTGGATTTTGGATTTATTAATTTCCCAACCTTTGACTTGAGTCTTTCTTTGAAGCTTTACATAGCAAATTGAACAGGTAACTAGAGAGAGAGAGAGTTACCAAAAATATCTTCAATTAAATATATTTGGATACTCTCTCTTTGTCACACACACACACAAATATATCAAATGTATATGTGTGTATATATTATGTAAGGATGGTTTAAAAACATTTAAAAATGGTTTAACTAAGATGCATTGTACATAGAAATGCTAGCTTGCAATACTGATTTGCATTTTTACAAATTGAAAACTTGAATTGTTTATAACCAGTCTGTATTCTTCTTTTCAATTTTGTTATAGATATTAATGGCATCACAAACAGGCAATATCTCTGCTTCCACACTACATAAATGTGTCAAGCCATAATGATATCATCTCTTGTTTTATGAGAATGTTTGCCGGGAGCAAACCTTTACCACACCATCAAGTTCTTCAAGTTGTAAAAATGGAAATCAGAATGAGAGAGAAGTATAAGAGGACAGTGTTAGCAAATGGGTTCTTGCAAATGTCCCTTTAAGGGGAAAAAGTGCAACGCGTCCAACCGCTGGTGGCTACAGTATGACGCACACTGCTGGCCATCACCCACAGCTCCAGTTGGTTAGACATTTAAGGGTGCATCATAAAAACACATCCTGTTGAGGTGCCTTAGATCCTGTGCCAATGCTCTGTATCTTAGCTAAAATATCAAGGTGTAATCTTACAGTCTTTTTATGCCTTAAAGTGATACTGGGTCATTGCTACAACTCATTTAGTTTTTCAAATAAATGCAGATAAATACAGATAATAAAATAATGCATGAATATTTATATTAGGGAATGTTACTTTTAAAAGTGATCAATTACAATATTGCATTATTCCCTAAAATGTAACTAATTGTGTTATTTTTTATTTTTTTTTGTGGAAAATGTTACGTTACGTTACCTTAGCTCATCTGGGCTGGGCTGGGCTTGCTTGTTTGTTTTTTTAATATAAATCACGCGGTTGAATATGATAATCAAAGGTCAGCAGCAAAGACTTACATTACTGGTTTGAAAATGTAACTCAGAACTTTTTTTTAAATTTTAAAGGAATGCATTACTTCACTAGTTACTAAAAGTAATCTGATTACTTATCTCGTGTTACTTGTAATGCGTTACCCCCAACACTGGTAGTACTATAAGCACTAGATGCATAAGAATGGTATATCTCACCGTTGTTCTGATCGCCATGTGTTTCCCCGAAATTGTGTCACCCTCAAAAAATGTTATATGTTAAATGAATATGATTTTGCTCATTAAGGAAATGTTAACATAACCTTTAGCAGACAGAATATAACAGAGATCTTCCAATACAGACGTTGTGTGCATAATGACATCACCAGGGCCAAAACTAACCTTTCAAGCTGTGCTTATAGTTTAGACCAAGCGCACTAATGAAATCAGTACATCATCATCAAATTGGAAAATATTAAAACACAGACGAGAGAGAGAGGGGAGACGCTTTTATGCTGACATGTTTACATTATAATTTATCACCTTCTCTGGTTGGACATTGTCAGCAAGTAAAAAGCACAGAGAGGGCCGACTTCTGCTTGGGAATAAAACAGTCGGCAACGGACTGCGCAATTAAAACATTGCAGCACGGGCTGGCCGCAAATGTTTCAGTAAAACTAATTGGATGTTTGACTTACCCAATTGTACTCTAAAGCCTCGTCTAAAGTAACAAATACCCCGGTCCCTCCGTGTACAGTGTACTGTGTAATCTTACTGAAACCTCAGCTGCTGTTTTGGGACTCTAGGGGAATGTAATGTTTTATAAACAAGGTGGGAAAATGAAAACCAACTGGGAATAATCTCCATGGCTAATCAGCTCCAACTCGCCATCCCTATTCAGGTCTCCTCTGGTAGCGAAAACTTAAAAACAATGTGGTTTTGCCCGCCCAGGCCTTTCGAGGTCTGCTTTCAGCCTATTTAAACGATATTTTGCGACCTGTGTGTCTGAAAATAACTCCAAAGGAGACAAATAAAATAGCGAGATGCGTTTGATATCAGATCTACCTCGTGCCCGTATTAAATCTGTCATCATCAAGGGCAAGCAGTGAGCTTTAAAAGGAAACTCTCACCCGATCCTTCTCCGATGATATTGTGTCGTGTCAGTGGGCTCTAAATAATGGTCTTTTCCAGTAAGAGAGCTGCAAACGCTGTTTGAATGAATCCAGAGCCTTTCAAAAAGAGATATTTCCACATGTGAGCAGCAGGCATGACTGGCTCATCTGGCACTGCCAGAGAGATTTAAGCTGATACATTTGAACTGAACTCACAAGAGCAGTTCCTCCATCCGCTCGTCTTTCCTTTAATGCTCCATATTCATATTTCAGTGGTTCCGGTTGGGTAAATGAAGCCAGGCTAGAGAATATCTATCAAAATCCATGTTTCTTGGCAATGGTAGCTTTAACGTATCTGGCCCGCTGCAGTACTGTTAAAGTATAACAATACCCCAACGCTCAGGAGCTGTAAAGGTCTAACCATGCTTGTTTTTCTTGGTCAGGAAAGTAAAATTTCTCTGCATACCTTTTTAACGCCCTTTTCTCCCACGGCAAAAATAACATACCATGGGCTAGCGGTTAGCATGTCTGAAGTCCCCTTTCAGGCTCTTTCTCTGTTTATGCCCCACAAGTGTCAGAATGTCCTGCCAGGCCTACTTCCTCTCATATCTGCTGACATTAGCTAGAGGTCTGCATTTATTTGTACAGCTTTTGGGATGGAATTGTAGTGGCTGCCAATATCCTCTATCCATTCCACGATCAACATAGCAGACATTTTATAGACATTCACCTGCAGAGAGCCATACCGACACACTGGTGATTACGGCTTTATCAAAATGTTTCATGGACAGAACAAAGTTGTACTGTGGAAATTATCCCGTTGTTTAAAACCCAAAATGCTCTTCTCAATTTGTCTGCATATATATATATATATATATATATATATATATATATATATATATATATATATATATATATATATATATATATACACACAGACCCTTTCCAAAAAAATTTGAATATCATGGAAAAGTTTATTTATTTCCATTCAAAATTTGCACCTGCCCACACTGCCAAAATAACCAAAACCTGGTTCAATGACCATGGTATTACTGTGCAATTACTGTGTGATTTCATGTAATATTCAGATTTTTTGAAATCCTGTTTTCGTGGGTTTTATGAGCTGGAAGCCCAAATTATGTACAAATAAACTACTAAATACTTGAAATCGTTTAAGTTGTGGGCCCTGAATCTATAATCTATGGAAGTTTAACGTTTTGAATGGAATTATGGAAATAAAATTTTTTTTCCATGATATTCAGATTTTTTGGAAAGGGTCTGTATATATATATATATATATAGTTTTTATTATTATTCTAAATTTTTTTTTTTTTTTTTTTTTTTTTTTCCCAGTCCACTCCAATGAAGCAATGTGAAAGATGCAATCTAGCCGGTCTCTCGCTACTAATATATATATATTTATTAGCAATATATATATTTATAATATCAGCAGCCCCGTCCACTCCCATGAAGCAAAATCTAATCTAGCCAGTCTCCCGCCACCCAAAAAAATTTAAATATATATATATATATATATATATATATATTAGATTTTGCTTCATGGGAGTGGACGGGGCTGCTGAGTGGACTTTTTCCCCAAAAGAATTATTGGATATTAAACAATGTTTAATACTCACTTGTGTTCTACTGATCTATGTATCACCGTTTAATCTTCGGGCTCATGATAGGGCTGTCTAAAAAGGTTTACAAATTTTAACATATAAAAAAAACAAGATTTAAAGCAAGCGAGATTTAAGCTTTCATTTTTGACAGGCACAAACTGATTTTGGATGATCTTGTTGCTATAGCGCTTGCAAACATGCCTAGAATGATGGAAAGGGTGTTAGCACCGGCTTCATCATGGGAAAAGGGGGGAGAAATATTCAACCCTAATATTTGGGTTTAGCATGAGGTCTCATACTCATATAGTGTAAGCTACAGGTGAGGCGTTCAGCGTTGTGTAACTGTAGACATCAGTTTTGTCAGTTCATTATTGGTTTCACACAGTGTATGGATCTGGAAAATAAACCAGACACGGATAAACAGTGAGAAAGCTCGAAAAATTAGATTGTTTGGAGCCAGGTTCACTCATGTGTGAAATTCCTATCAAAGGTGCTACATCATAGTTTTTCTGAACAGCATGTTAATAATCACATGCAAGTCAAGCGTTTCATGAGCCAGTCTGATTACAAAAGCAAAAGTACACTCTAAAATACACTTTTGGAAAGACCTGTGAACGGATGGCTGCTGTGATTGTGTTGGTGGATCTAATTCCACAGGCATTCCCTTTCTCATGATTAATAATGACAGCAAGAGGAATACAATCTCCCTGTAGTCACAGAAAACAAGCTTGAAATGACAATAAACATTCTGCAGACATGAAAACAGAGATAAGTGCCATGCCGATAGAGCTAGACTTAATAAACAGCAGGAGAAGAGTGGGATAGACGAGCTGGGAATCTTAATGAAGTGATTCTCTTTCAGTTCATACAGTGATAAGGTTCAGGACCGGTTCAGGCGATTTATCTTTCTGCCAGAGGAGGAGGGGGGGTCTTGAAATTGTGTCTTCTCTCATCATGTTTTTCTTTGTTTCCATTCTTTGCATTCATAATTAATTCAGTCAAACTTTTTTCATTCATTTAGCTCTACTTGCACCTAAACTCTTGCTTACGACTGCAGTGTGGAAACTGTAAGTTGTTAAAGCTCCTCTGAAATAAATATGTGCTGCTTTTGTGTGCAGTGATGTGCAATAGCAGTTACAACGTACCATCTAAACACAGGTTTGGGGACTGCAGAGGGTAAATAAATAAAGCACTTAAAGGATAATTCTGGTATTTAGCACTTTGAGTCGCTTTTTCTGGTTTGTTTTGGATGAACTAGAGTGGTGGACACAGACATTTTGACGATGGGTCCTGTCTCCACTTTTTGACTCGTTTAGAATCGCCTTTGACCGCTTCAGAGTGGCTGGCTACGAGCATGCACGAACATGTCCTTAAAACAACCCTTAACGTTCGTTTTCAAAACCGAGTGGTTAGTGATGTTCGTTGATGTTCCAAACCAAGTATCGTAGCGTAGTTTCTGTCGTGTTTTATTTGTCATTTTGTAAAATCCCATTGATTTCTGTTGGAGGACTCATTGCTCATTGATATTACTGCGCTTCAGACTCCATCGAGCGGACGTTTATACGCGGTTGTGAGGTGTCTGAAAAAATAGTTCCACTATAGCAAATAACACGGATTGAAATCATACATTGCGCCGATATATTTGTTTTTAATCATCAACGAACACCACTAACCACTCGGTGAGTTGCACAGTTTTGAAAACGAACGTTAAGGGTTGTTTTAAGGACATGTTCGTGCATGCTCGTAGCCAGCCACTCTGAAGCGGTCAAAGGCGATTCTAAACGAGTCAAAAAAGTCGAGACAGGACCAAGCGTGCCGCACAAGCCCTGAAAAGTGAAACCAAAACGTCTCGATCGCCCCCCGGTGACTGGTCCTAGTAGGTCATAAGTCCCGCCTCCCCGTGTTATTCAACGGGACGTGAGACCAACTAAACAATTAAATTACACTTCAAATATCTTTTTTCCAAAGGTGGTTTCTTTCATTTGCTGTCGTTTTTATCACGCTGATGTAAGTTCAAGTGTTTGTTTAAAAAATAAGTTGGTTTTTAGCTAGTTACGTGATGCGGTGGTGTAACGTCATGATTGACAGGTTCTCTGAGCGAAGTAGTCACTGAAGCACCAACGGACATTTTTTTCGGGATCTTCGGAGGACTGAGGAGATTGTATTTACTTTATTTTAACAAGCCTCTTGTCGTACTGCAATCAATTTTTAAAAAAGTGTGCAGAATCCACTCTCCCTGAGTGCATTCTGCGAGAGTGAGGGCGGAGCGCTGATTTCGCGGCTTTACTTCCTGCTCACTACTGCACAGGTCTGGTCCCAAGATCGCTACTGCGCAGGTCTGGTCCCGAGATCGCTACTGCGCAGACTCAAGTTCCAATATGTCAGCGCCATATCGGGACTCTGGCGGCTTCAGTTCTCATCTATGGAAGAGAGCGAAGGGGCGTCGTCCATCTTTTTTTACAGTCTATGGACAGGACCCATCGTCAAAATGTCTGTGTCCACCACTCTAGTTCATCCAAAACAAACCAGAAAAGAGACTCAAAGTGCTAAATACCGGAATTATCCTTTAATTATTATCAGATAATTGAAAAAATTATTATCAGAATTTTTTTTTAGGCCTAATCTATTGACAAATAACACAACATAAACTAATAGCAAATATAAACCATATTCCAGGTAATATTTTACACATATTTATGATATTTTTTATTTTTTGAAGTATACATAATATATACTATTAAAAAATGTGGGGTCTGTAAGAATTTTTTTTTTTAAGAAGTCTCTTATGCTCACCAAGGCTGCATTTATTTGATCAAAAATATAGTAAAAACTGTAATATTGTGATGTATTATTTTAATGTATTCATGTGATGGCAAAGCTGAATTTTCATCATCAATACTCCAGTCTTCAGTGTCACTTGATCCTTCAGAAATCATTCTAATGCTGATTTAGTGATCAAGAAACATTTCTTATTAGTATTATGATTATTATGACCGCCGCTAGTGTAGCTAGCGAAAGCGGTCATATAGGGATTGTCAAAAATTTTTTTTTTTTTTTTTTGTCATCTACTGAATTTTTCGTCAACGATACCAGGGACACCGAAACACCGGGAACATGAAATTTGGTGGGCATGTAGCCCCACTAGACTGTTACGGAAAAATTTCGTTTGGTCCCCGGGGGCCACCCCCCCCCCCCGCGCTGGGCCCCCCCAAACCCCAAAAATGCAGTTTTTCCTAAATAACTACCTGAACCGTGGCACCGAGGATGAAGACATTTTTATGGTATGTTGGTCTTAAGGGCCCACATCAACCTAGCCCATAATCACTCATTTGTGATTTGCGCCCCTCCCATAAAAAATGAAAATGCAATATTATTCTGCTTTAATCGCCCCTATCTTCAGTTGAGATGTTCAGAACTGCACCATATTTCATGTGTATGATTGACTTGACATCCTCTGGGGGTATGCTAAGTTTCGTAGAATTTCATCCATGGGGGGGTATAAAATAAATTCATTTATGTGCACATTTAGTGACTGTACATTCATTCATAGAGTAAGACATTTTCCGGTGGATGAGTCTCTCCCAGACAGAACCATGAGCTCATTTTTTCCAGCTGTGCATCTGCAACATCTGGGAATCTTGGCAATAGAATAATGCCTATCCTAAATAATGAGGAGAGAATTCTGGCAGATTTCGAGGAATTCTGAATAACAGGTATAACCCATAAACCTTAGGCTTAACTTAAACCCGCCATAGGTCTGTCTGAAATGGCTAATTACCCACAGATTTCCAAAAGGAATTTTTGGTGCACTGCGTCCCATCGAGATATTCCTGAATTCTGTGCAGATGCGGTTCAGAGTAGCGTGCCATCCTCCTTCCATCAGTTGCAGCGCTCTCAGATGACCATGAAGGAGTCTTTCGTATTAGATTGTGATGTGATTAGTGGGAGAGTGTGAAATAACACACACTTATCCACATCCTCTTGCCGACATGGAAATTTCAAGGTGTCTGTTTTTTTGGTTCTGCTTTAGAGGGCTGATAATGTCATTAATATCCAAAAGCCTTTTGTTCTGTTGTGCTCTTTCACTGAGCAGCCCATTATTCAGGTGATACTGGGTACCTTTGTGAGTCCCTGAGGAGGTAGAATCACACTGAATAGAAAAGGAAAGCTAATTAATACAGGTATTTTCATATATGTGTGGTTTTCATCAACCTTTTCAGCCTCTTACACAGCTATTTGCTGAAGGGGCGAGGTGGTGTACTGTTGTTCGGTCCCTAATTAACACACACACACACACACACACACACACACGCACACACACGCATATATATATCAATGACTCAATGGGTCACTTATAAGGACAGTCACTTGCCATGTTTCATTCCTCAGTAAATCATTGTTTTGAGCAAATTGGATGAATCAATGTCTAGTTCTGTTTTGGTTTTGTTTTCATTCATTAGCCGCGTTTCCATTACCCTTCAAATTGCGCAAATTGAAATTGCGAATTGAAAATACTCCCAATGGAAACACGTCAATTTCGCAAAAACTCCCATTTATCGCAAAAAAGTTTTTACGCTCGCATGAGGCGGTTTTCCAGGCAATTCGAAAAAGAAATATTTCGCAAAACTGCAATGGAAACAGTTTTTGCGCATTTACAGGTCATCTGACATAGATGACGGGGTATGTTTGGACAGAATACGAGACAAGAGTTTTTTATTAAATTCATAAAAGACAGAAGAAATACAGGAATACTGGATTCTAAACCTCAAAGAAATGCCACAATCAAGACCTCGAAGCAGAAATGAGTGAGAACCACCCAGAAACACCTCATATGTGCCGCTCTCAAGTATAGGCTAAGGGTCTTTCCTTGCCATTAATGATTGGATAACACACATACGTCTCCTTTGATTAAAAATAATGGCCAGTGCGGTGGCTGAGATACATAAACCTACTAACGTTGCTATGATTTTTTGGAATGACTTATCGCGAGAGGAAAAAAATAAGTTTTAGTTGCATAACATCGGTTAATGGAAACGCGTCATTTCGCAATAGTTTTTTGTCGACATTTAGAAAAGAAAATTGCAAGAGTTTTGCGCAAATCTGTAATGGAAACATGCCTATTGCCATGTTCTGGTTTGCCTGAGTTCTGTCTGCTAGTTTGTTTCCATAGTTACTTATGAGTTCCACACCTGTTTCAGTTTCTGTTGATTACTCCCTGTGTATTTAAGCCCTTAGTTTCCTCAGTTCCTTGTTCAGGGCCGTTTATACTTTACAGTGTATGTGGTTTAGCCTGGCAAGCCAGACCTACATCAAGATGTTAGGTCTGGCAACTCACCATAGACACGGCTCAATCCGAGGGGCGGGATAAACGGCTGTCTTTCAAATTCCCTCTGCACGCAATAGGACAGCGCTTCAACCAACCAGAGCGTTTTCCCAACAGCGGAGCTAACGTCAGTTGATAGATTCAACTTTTGAATCTGGCCGGCAAAAGTATGAACACATCTTCCTTTTTAAGAATGACTTAAGTGCTGTTCTTTGCTCTTTTCTCAAAGAAAAACTTAACTCGAAGTCCTCCAGAGTCGCGACCAAAGCCGATTCGAAAGACTATTCTCCAGCAGCAGCCATTCTTTGTTTTCTTTGTAGCAGGGAACCGTCGCAACTCTGTCGTCATTATGTTAAGCCCGCCTCGCCTACTCTATACACGACGGGATTGGCCTGACCCAATTTAGCTTTTTCCAGCACGAAAGTCAACGGAGAGTTGCTAGACTACCCTGGCTGCAAAATATATTTTGCTGCCGCTAGGGTGTGTCTAGATTTCTAGGCTATATGTGGTTAGCTATTGCTCCTTGTGAATCTCTTCTATTCTTTTGAATTTTCCCAGACAAAAATCGATCACATTTTCCACAAATTATAATGCAGCACGACTGTTTTTAACTGTGATTAGAGATGTGCCTGTTTTTTTTATCAAATAAATGCATCCTTGGTGAAAGCCATTCCTTTTCAAAAACATTATGGGCCAGACTTACTAACAGCTTGCGCCAGCGCCCAAAAAAAACCTGCTTTCAGGATTTACTAAAGACACGTAGTGAAAAATTTGCGCTGAAAAGGTGTGGACACAGTCAGTTGTGGGAACTTGTGGCTGACCTTATTGCATATGCACTTGTAGGAGTTTCCCTTTCAGAATGTATGGGAGGAGAGTATTTAAATGAATAACTCAACTCGATTTGCTAAGGTTTGCACTAGTTAATTTACTGGTATTTTCACCATTATTTAATGCCCAAAACAGCATCATTGTCTTAAACCAGATGCTAATTTGCTCTGCTCTTGGTAGATTGCATTGGTCATTATGGAAATGATCCGTCTGTGTCTGTTCTTTACGCGCAGAACTTTCCACTCCCATCTGCGCTTTAATGGGATTGCGCTCTCACGCTAATTTGCCCTGTTTAGTAAATTTGGCCCTAAAAACCTTACACTATACAAAAAAAAAAAAACACTGTCTTGTTTGTCTGACTCTTCTCTCTCCCCTCCCCCCCTCTCTCTCACTATCACTCTCACTCACTCATACAGCCTTTTAAAAAGAAAGAAAACAGGCATGGCCACATGAGGCGCTTTTCCTGGCCACAGTAAAATACCTCCTCCACTGCCAAGCGCAATATTTCCCCATGCAGCAAACTCATACATGGTCAGACAAGTGATAATAGTGTTGAAGCCACCAGACTGCTGCTGGCTTAAAAGAGATAACAAGATGAGTGCTTCAAACTTGACCCTTTTTTTCAGTGTTAGCAGGAAACCTTTTAAGGCTTGCCTGTTTGGCCGCGATCCAGAAAAGAGGTGCTGTGATCACAGGGTGAACGGAGACAGAGAGTGAGGACGGATAACACAGCTTTGATAAGCACAGAGGAGCCAAACAGTGAGTTATAATGAATACACCTCACATTGCCTGATGCATCGAGCAATAGATAGGAAAAGTGCCGGAGATGGTTGTGTTGATATGTTCGGTATAGAAAAAGAGAGATGGAGAGGGGATCACTGGTAGAAAAGTGAAGGCATGTTTTTAATAAAGGTGTAAATTACTATGTAGGCTTCCAACCAACAGGCCAATTGCAGGCCTGTTGTATGTCTTGGCCCTTTGGTGGTGGACTTGCATAGTGAATGTAATAAGCAGGTCTCTTAAGGGTATTTAAATGTACATCCATCAAAAATCAATTTGAAAACCAAACATTATCAAACCACAAGTGACTTATGAATGGTCATTTCAGCTCTCAACTGTACCTCAAATGAACCAGATTTTATTTTAGGTCTGAAAGCTATGATTCCATAAAAATCCCATAAGGGACATCATCTCAAAATTGAAATTTTGTTACCGTTTGAAGCAGTCAACCATTTATGGTGTTCATTCACCAAAAGTTACTGCCTGTGTGTGTATCATTTTTATTTGTATAATGTTAATAATATATTAAAATAAATAATAATGACTTATTTATTCATTTATATGGACATAAATAAATTTATAATAATGTTTTTTTGCATAATATATTAATCAATTAACTTAGTTTACTACAGTAATTTACTGTTAAATTATAAAATGTAAATATTTAAAAATTATAATAAATATAAAATGTATAATATGCAAATGTACTATATACAATTTTATTTATATCAAGTAAATCTTTCTTTTATATATATATATATATATATATATATATATATATATATATATATATATATATATATATATATATATGATAACGTATCAGAATTATTTGAATTATTCAAAGTATTTATTTTCCTTTAAGGTCATCATTAAAAAAAAATTTTTATGAAAGATGCATGAGTATTAGCTCAGTTGCCTGCTTTTTTTCTTTTATACTACATGAAAAGATCTGCTCAGTAATTTTTTTCAACTCTGCTTGATATTTATTTAGTTTCTGTTATTTACAGTTTTTTTTTTTTTTTTTTTTTTTGCTGAAAGGTCAGATTTAATACAAAATGGATGTTATGGTGATATTTCAACAGTTAAGTTGTTTAGTCTATTATGTCTTGGCCTGAAAAGTATTTGTTGTAGGAAAATTTCATAGAATTGTGTATATATGTATCTACTATTTCAAAGCATATTAACAGGCGACTACTAGGTTTTACTTGGTTTAGTCCTTAAAGGTTTGTCCCATCTGTGGGTTTGTTAATTCTAAATGGCACCCTGACAGATTTACATATTATTTCCTCATCCATTTCATTTTTCAAATCCAGCCAGCTGTGTTTTGTCTGTTAGACAATTCTGTGATGCGAGACAGTTCCTCACCTGGGCCACGAGTGGAAAAGGCATCCACACACTCCGTCTTTTGTCTGGCCGTGATCAGATCTATATTAATGAGCAGGTCTTCACTGTGGGACTTCCTATTTAGTGACTGACACCGAGATGAATAGCGCTGGTGGCGAACAACAGGCGGCTGTCAAAGACAAACGAGAGAGCAGGCCACCAATGAGCTCGCACCAGACAGGCCGACTGGGTGCAGACCAGGCACGGGGCAATTTGTCTCCTGCTTGAATATATCATAGAGATTGATAGGCATGTACACTGGGTCGAAAAGCAGACATGGATGTCCCATGTGTGTATGTGTATGAGAGAGAGAGAGAGAGAGAGAGAGAGAGAAAGAAGAAACAAAGCAAGACAGCTGTAAGAAGTTGATGCCCGACTCTTGCGTTTATGAGTTGAGTCAAAAATCTATTTGTGGTATAAAAATATTTACAATATTTTATTTTATTTGCCTATATAATAAATTACCAGCAACACATGGGTCACAATTAATAATGAATAATGTTATATTCTAGTTTTTATACCCAAAGGGAATTTTTATTTTATTTATTTATTTTTCAAATGTATTTTTTTTTTTTTTTTCTCAGGAGACTTAAATTACTTCTCAGTTAGGTTTCATTGAACTACACTGGGAAAAAAAAAATGGTAACCTAAAAAGGATAACATCTAAGTTAACTGGTTTTATATCACTGAATCAATCAAAACACATTCATTTATACCAACAAAATAACTTTTAATGGGTTAAATCAAGTTAAAAAAAAGTGTTTCTCCTAAAGTTATCCTAAAGAGTAAAATATATAAGTGGTTCATATTGAAATACATTTTTATTTCATTCTTTTTTTTTTTTATGTCATTACATTTTATGAGTTGAGTCAAAAATGATTTGTGGCTGTACGTTTACAACAATATAATTTTATTTTCCTAGCGCAAAAAATTGCCAGCAGCAAATGGGTCATTAATAATGTCTTAATTAATAATGTCATGTGCTAATAAGCTTTTATGCCCTAAGGAAGGTTTTATTTTTTTTCTCAGGATTTTAGTTCTCAGATTCAACTTCGTATCAGATATTTCTCCTAAAAGTTCTCCCAGAGAGAAATAAAAATAATATTGAAAAATGTAAGTAAAAATGAACATTTTACTTAATAAGCAAAAATGTTCATATTGAAATTAAAGTTTTGATTGAACACATTGTGAGACATTGCTGAGAACTAGGGTGGAAACAGAAGCAGGAGACTTTATCAACAGACTCCATTTGCATTCTTTTTAATCTAATTGAGTTTTAGGAGAAACAATTGCGATGTTAAAGAGCTGTAATGTGTAATAAGGACAAGGTCCAGCAAGAAACTAGTCTCCACAAGCACAGATGCAGCAAAACCGCCAAAATGCAAAGGAGGTGCAAAACCAGCAGGCTCAATCTCCATCAAAACCTCCTGCTCTGCCTCATACCGCAAAACCTACCAACCAGGTTCCTCAAGGAAAAATAAAGACCCATAATTCCCCCTTTGAAAGTGCCAGTGCTCTTCATATTTCACTGAACATTATGGGACTGGAACGCATCAGGCCCTTTTTCACTATACCGATGGGCCGACTTGCATGAGATGGTTTCAATTAAGACCAGTTACTAATCCACAAATGATGTGTATGAATAAATTCAGCATCATTCATTCACGCCTGACATGGCTTTGTTATAAATTCACATGAATTATGACATCTCATTTTCCCCCGATGGCAGTTTTGGCAGAACTTTTTAATTCAATGTTTATTCCAATGGCTTGAATAAGATGAATTCCAACTGCAAATGTCTTTATGAACATGCAAAAGGCAGAGCGTGTTGGTTATGTTTCTTAGATAGTAAGATAGCCAGACGTTTTAACACGTCCAACTCTCTTAAAAGTCATCATCATTCCACCCTCTTCCTGTTTGTGGCGTAATGTCATTCGCAGACCCCTGCAAACTCTTCCAAAGTTGAATGTTTATCCCATTACATTAACATTGCATGCTCACACAAGCTAACACACAACATACTTAAAGCTTTCCACAGTTTTTGATGTGAAATGCTTGACGCAGACGAAAGATCAGACTTGCGACTTTGGATCTTGACGTTTGTGTCTGACCATCATTTATTCAAGAAAAAAAAAGAGAAATTAAGTTCAAAACGTATGCCCACCGAGACTGCATTTATTTGATCAAAGATACAGTAAAAAAACTGTAATATTGTGAAATATTATTACAATTCAAAATAACTGTTTGCCATTTTAATACATTTTAAAATGTAATTTATTCTCATGAAGGCGAAGCTGAATTTTCAGCATCATTACTCCAGTTGCGTCAGATGATCCTTCAGAATCATTATGATATATATATTATACATATTAGACAACATATTATCAATGTTGAAAACAGTTGTGCAACTTTTTACTTATTTCAGGATTCTTTGATGAATACACTCAAATGTCTTAACTGTCACACATCTGTCACAGATCAATTTAATGCATTTTGTGCTGAATAAAAGTATTAATTTCTTTATAAAATAAATAAAATAAAAACAGTAGTAATGATATTTCAAGAAGAAATAAACCCAGATTGTTTAAATCGACTAGCATTTTCTGTTCTGTACGAATTCTTGAGAAGCTTTTCAATGGACACAACTCTGAAGTGAGATCTGTGTGAGGGATTTTATCATGCAACAATATATCACGACGTTTGGCATGTCAGAACGGAATAACAGACCTCCATTTTCCTTTCATGCATTGTCACGGGAATACAAGGTTGACAAATGAGCTGTGATCTTTTTGCCTGTGAAAAAAAGCCATCACTTCAGCAGATATCTCAACGACCCCCCCCCTTCATAAGTCCAGATGCTTCTGGAGAAAGGTTTTATTCTCTCTGTTATACCCCAAGAAAAAAAGAAAACTTGTCATCAGCTCCATTATAAAGAAAATGATAATTCCAGCCCAATCTCATTAATGCAATAAAGTCATTAACAATATGAAAAAAATAACAGGGAGATAAATGTACAGCAACAATACATTTTAGTAGCAAAACAGTTATATCATTATTAGACCATTTGAATGTTTTATTTTAATTCATTTTATAAATGTAACGTTTGATTGTTAAGGCAGATTAAGCAAAGTTCAATTATGGTCTTTTCCTCACACAGAGCTATGGCTTCTGACTACTTGGAATATTATGCATAAACAATTCATTGCATTTATGATCCTTTTATATTGTGTTGGTCATCTTACATTTTTTATTATTTAAAGGTACACTATGTAACATTTGTTGTGGTTAAAAAATGAAACTTGCGGAAGAATGTTTTAGTTATGCTTCAGCTCTGCACGATTGTGCAGATGAATATGGTTAATTCTCATAACTAAAGAGAGAGAGAGAGAGAGAGAGATTCATAAAACATTCACTCATAGAGATATAACTAACAGTTTTGTGTAAGTTGTACTGGTCAAAAATCAGTCAACCCTGTAAAATACACATTTGTATGTTTGCAATACATTTTTGTAGCAATGTGTTACATGTAAACAGAAAACATGTCATAGATGTTTATGGAATATACTTATATATATTTTGATTGAAGACTGAATAGATTATTTTTATGTGATGGCTCACATAATGAAAGAATGTTGTGAAGAGTATGACAATTTCACTGAAAATCCCCATCCACAGAAAGCCGGATCGACAGAGGGTTATTAACAGAACAGTTATTGTAAGCGTATAGGTTTATCACTGAAAATTGTATCATACTTTGTTTACTGTTTAAACAGCATTATGGTAAAAGATTTAACACACTCTCTGTGTCCGAAATCAGGTACTGAATAGGTGGTACATTTGAGTTTGGATTTACTTCGCAATCGTTAAAAAAATATGCTCTATATAGTAGAAATATAAGTAGTATGAATAAAATTCAGATGTATTCACCATTTTGCTACTGTCATGTGACCTACCGGCGTCAGTTGCGTCGAATCATTTCCATTCATAAATCCTCTCCCTTGGCCTCATGGGATAGTAAAGTGTCCATCAAATGCGCACTTCACCTACTGTTTCGAAATACTATGTATTCGGACATATCTTTTGGCATACTGTTTATTGCATATTAAATTGTAGGGAAGTGTTTAATTTTCGGAGAAGCATATGGCAACAGCTTTCTTACCTGTACACGACTGGGTTTGGCTTCGGGGGGTTGGGTGGAACTGACAGAATCGAAAGTAACTCACTCCCGATAAACATTTACTCTTTATATTCTTACACCCAGGTACAATACAAGTTGACACCATTAGGATTAAAGGTTTGCTAAGAAGTTTGCTAAAGCAAGGCGGTATTTGACTGGTAAGCGTATCCACAGCAGACTGGTGGGAGTGGCCTAGGATGACAACATGCCCAGTGCATTATGGGTGTTGAAGTTTTCCTACCTATTTGGCAAAAGGGAAGACAACAGCCTTTTTTCTTAGTTTTCTCTAGGCAGGTAGCAATTTTCTTTTTGCCTTTCTACTGCATAGGCAGCCTAGTTTTTTGAAAGCCCATTTTGCCAGCGATGAAGTACCCCTTTAAACAAATAAGAAAATTCAAAGTTGGTGTGAAAAAGAACCTAATGAGTTTGTATTAAGAATACTCTATAATGTATATCATCCATTTAGGGGGAGGTTCACTTGGCAAGAAAACGTCCAGAGATTCCACATTACGATCAGCAGCCACTCGGCTCAGATCAGTCGTTGTTGGTTTGGCTGCTTCTGTATCATCAATCCTCTGTAGAGCAGCTCATCTTTTTCTCATCACACAAGTGGAAAGATCACTTTCACATCTTCACCCCTGACAGTATCTGGACTGAAGCCCTCATATAATGTTGCCTATAGGGCTAAGTGATTCTAAAGAATGGTCCCTTTGGATCTACTCTCTCCATTGGAATCCTTAATGACTCGGATGAGAATTACTTTCCTGCACATTTAACCTCTCTTCTTTTATCGCACTGTTCAAACAGACCAGAGCTGTTAGTCCACGTCCTGAGCAGTCCCTTCAGACAGTCCATTTGTACAGCACGGCAGCTGTAAAATCTCTGGGTAAAGCAATTGAACGTGGATGATGAAGGATGAAGAGGTTTGAGGATTGTTTGCCATCAGGTCAAAGATGGGAATCAAGATTCAATTAAAGTGAATGCTAAATCAAATATTTTGATCTTATGCACATTTGTTTTAGAATCATTGCATAGTTGATATATTTTTCAATGTTTGTAATTCATTCAGAATTGAAGAACTGTCTGTTCAATACATGAGTGTGAATTTAAATTGAATTGGCTATGCCCAACAGGAAGATGAATTGGAAGAGGTAGACAGGTAGAGGAAGATAGGGAATGGTGTTCTGGTCCAAAAACTTGTTTAAATAAATATGTGAATGAAAAGACAAGCAATTCATAAAAAAAATAAAAAAAATAAAATAAAACAAGAAATTGTTAAGCCAACATTTCAAAGTCTTGACAAAGTTAAGTCTTGACTAAATCAATGATTTCTTTCCCCCAAAATTTAAAGGCATTCTCAGTGAATTCTGAATGACGCACAACTCAGGCAATCTGACTGGATCTTGTGATTATTGCAACTGCTTTCCAATGTTGTGTGCTGGATCCATCAAATGGTCAGCGACCGGACTGTGGGTGGTCCGTGGGTGTGACGTCTGAGACCAGTCATGTATATTGGTGTAAGAGACATACAGACGTAAAGGAAAGTTAAGTGAAGAACAGCCAAAGTATTCAATCACTCAGAATGATTTTGACCAGAGCCACATGATCTGTGCCTTTCATTACAGCATTGATGAGGAATAAAGGAAATAAAAACAGTTTTATGGACACTCAGGCCAATCCAAATAAGCTTTCATCTCATGCTCACTAACAACTCTCTCTGTGTGCTGTCTGATCTGGGTTTGATACACTGTCTCAGTCTCTCTGCATCAATTATTGCCATTGTAGGTCTCCATTTTTCAAGTGTTTCTTTTCACATTCACATTTTTAATGTGTTCCAAGCTACAAGCCAAGGAAGTAGCCAAGATTGTTACACTTCAGTTATTGGCCCTAAAAACAAATACACGTCAACTGATTAACAGAAATATCATGAGCTGCCCAAAGAACACCCATCCAGTCACAAGTTTACGGGCTTTTTGCAGTCGAGGGAATAGCTTTATGTGTATACTCTACTGAAAAGCACAGACTTTATTCGAATCACTGGTGGAGTCTTGCTGCTATGTCTGTCAGAAATCGATCTGAAGGTGCTGAAGGATAAACAACGAAAGCATTGATATTAGAACTGGTCATAAGTGTTACCATAGACAATTCAAGAGTAAATGAGAGTAGCATGCATATTGCCACAAATGAACCATCCTCCATTTCAATGTAATAAATATGATTTTATTCCCATATAAATAATACATAAAATGTGTATTTTATAAGCCTTTTTAAAGATTTTTATCAAATCAAATGAATCATTATTGGATTTTTTTTTTTTTATTGGGGGAGAATTTTTTTTTACTAAACATATTTGATGGTGAAAAAGTGCAGAATTTATTAACCAGAGTAGAATGAATCTTCCATATAGAAGTCAATGAGGCCCAGCATCTTTAGTTACCCATTCTTTTATGTTCAGTGGAAGAAAGACATTGATACAGGTTTAGAACAACTTGAGGGCAGGTAAATGATGACAGAGTTTTCAATTTTGGGTGAACTGTCCCTTTAAGGGCGCAGACTTAATCTTTATTGATGATTCACATCTGCCTTTAGACTCTTCTCTGTTGATGCTCATGAGACCTGGAACAGACAAGAGGTATAAAACAGACCAGTAAAGACAGCAGACAGTACATCTTAAATGTTTTATTGTAATGGCTCATCCTCTTTTTTTTTCTGATGCATTGAACATTTCAAATCAGCTGTATAACGCGGTCAAGCACAGTAAAGGGTGAAACATTGAAGAAAAGACCACACACACTTTTTTGTTTTGTTTTGTTTAGTCTGATAAGCAACATATTGAAAAGCACAAATAAATCATTGCATTGAGTTCACTTATGTTGCACTTTTGCATTAAGGCAGGATGAATAATTCAAATCTTGGGGAAGAGAAATATAAGGGTGTGTATAAGAAAATGAAGAATAATAGAGAAGCACATATGAAAGCTTAACTGCTGGTTTGAGTTTACACATATGGCCTCAAACCGTCTCTGGCAGCTCACAGTCTGATATAGATACAATGTGCTATTAAAAAGATACATCACCTTCCAGAAAGCCAAGAAATAGACAAATACTGATGTGTTTGTATCCAACAAACATGGCCCAGATGTTTTGTTTTTTTGTTTTTCCGCCGTCATTGGTCATCTGAGTCCGATTTGAGCTAGACGGTTTCCTTTTTTTCTGCTCTGCATAAATATCACAAACCCTTTTGATATTTTTAGTCTGCCTTTGTTCTGCAACTGAAAGGTATTCCGCTCATAATATTTCAATAATCACAGCCATATGCTATTATTGATGTCTGCCCTACCAGCAATTACTAGAACGGATGATGCCTGATGGTTAATTACAGACTTATTAGTATGAAGTCGATGAACAAAAGATCTCATTCTGTAGCTTCCTCTTTTAACCATTAGATTTACTCACCCCCTGCTCAGCTGGCCTGGAAAACATAAGTGTCTTCCTGGAAATGTAGACGACATTCATGAATTTGCTTTGTCTAGGTTTTGTTCTTTAACAATACCACCTGCAGATTGTGAAGGCTACCTGAAGAACAACCACCGTCTTCCTTTCTGTCTCAGCAAACTCAGCAGTCCAGTAATGGGCTCTTACCTGAGATCACGGCTGTCGGGGAAACAGGAAATGCTCCTCATAGCAGGGCAGCTTTGTACCCTGCAGGAGCGGATGGCGGGCTTGAAGGGGGAAAAAAATAGGATGTGCCATTGGCAATGTTCCGCAATGTTCTTCACAGTTGTGATCTCAGCATGGACACTTGGAAATGAAATATTGCCCGAATATAAATTGTTAAGGGTTGTTGCAAAAGTATGTAACATGTGCTGCAAATAAAGTGTAACTAGGGTCCAAAATTATCAAGCACAAAATGCAAATAAAAAGGTTTGTTGTCAGTTTATCATAATAATAAAAATAAGTAATAAATACATATAATAATTTTAAATGACAATAAATATTATAAAATATTTATTTAAATTCTTATAGATTATTTTAATGCATAATAAAAATATAAATAAATAATCATATTAAATGTTTAAATGCTATATAATCCAATAAGTATATATTAATATAAATATTTAGCATAATATTTAAATGGCTGAAAGTTGAAATATATATGGAATATTTTTTATTATATATACATTTTCTCAGTGATTTCTCACTGTATTTTGTTCTGTACTTTTGTCATTTTACATTGTGTTTGCTTGTCTTTGGAGTTTTTTTTAACCTAGTCACTAATTTTTAACTTATCGTTCAATAACCACTACATAATTTCCTACAGACATGTAGTAAAAGTCCTAGTTAAATTATTATATTAATCATCATGTCTTGACTTTTTTAAATCAAAATACTTTTTTCAAATAATTTTAATTTGGAAAAATGGTTGGATTAAACTCCATTTGAATGTGAGTCATAATACTGAGGTGTTCAGACACAAATGTCCCTCCTGTCTACAGGTCATTAACCGAGACATCCGGTGTTCCGGCGTGGAGACATTTTATTTTAAGTAGATACTTCTTCAGGTGATCACTTGATCTCTTCCAGACCAATTTCTTGCCATTATATGTTTCCTCAATCTAAACATAACTCTCACAGAGACAAGAGTGTCTATTCATTCTGAGAAAATACCTGAAAACAGAGCAGCATTATTGGGGTGTGAGATATTAGCCAGCTCAACATCCTCCATGTCGTTCTTACCCAAGGAACCGATGCAGCAAAAAACATCACTGAGTTTCAGAGCTGAACATGTCCCAGAGAGGGAATTTGGCGTTTGACACAGTGTTCCTTCAGTGAAAAGCTAATGACAGCTTTATACTATCTAATTGAGAAAACACGGTGACCACCATTTGACAAACGCACAGCAGAACCTTGTCGCAAAATATAGTAAAAGGCACCAAATTCCATTTTAATTAGCACCCTTGAGCCTCACAGTAGTCATAAAACACCTCTAAATGATGGAAAACGATACCGCTCGATTTTTACAAAGATAAGTGCTTTTCCAGTTGTCAGCTGGGTAAAAATAGTTTGTGTTGGAGGTTTAGATGTGTACTTGGCCCAAATCCACAGCCTGCCTTCTGTGTTTAGACTAGGCAGCTGTGTTTTAATCTGAACGGTTTTGTTTTCCTGTTAGCATTAGCCACAGAGAACTACAAAGATAGATAGAATGATGGACAGACTGTCCTGAAGAACAGACAGACAGACAGATATATAGATAGATAGATCGATGAGAGACTGATTGTAGAAGTTCTCAAACATCATATATTATACGACAAATACAAGGAATTGTTTTTAGTTAAATATATATATATATATTGTATACTAACAGCCCAAGGACAAAGACTGAAGACAAGATTGATGACCTCTGTGTAAGTCTTTGGAACATAGAAATGGAGTACAGCCAGGGGACTCAGAGCCTTCGGGATTTCTACCGTCTGCTGGTTCACCCTGATCCATGAAAAGTCCCAACTGGACCGAGCAAACCCGACCCGACCCGCTGATAGGACGAATAAACCGCTCTCTCTTGTAACCACATCAGAGAAGAAGATTCCTAAGGAGACTTTCTGAAGAGTGCATTCTTAGTTTAGACCTGTCATCGAGTCCAGGATGAAAAACGCTCTCGTGGCTGCCAGAAATAAATGAGCAGAGCTTTTTTAGTCAGGCTAGAGTGGTGTGTGTGAGCTAGTAGGTGCTAAAGTCATCTGTCTAGCCGCCCGCTGCTAGCGTTGATGTCCTGATGGTGTGCTGCCGTCAGCGTTCGGCTCATACATCTATGCATGACTCCACGGGCTCTAATACATACATCAACCTGTTCTGTTCACTGATTAGCTGTCAGGTAATCAGGCATGGCAGATCAGCGGGGGCCTAATGAGGGCTTGACCTCAAGGTCATGGCCTCCTCTGACCTCTGACTTAGCCGCTGGGCTTGGCAATGATGGTAGTAGGAAGACCTTAAGGCCGTGATATACTTCAAGCAAAATCAATGAAGGAACTGGTGCGGCGTCATTCAGAATAAAATGAAGTTCGTTTGGAGTTTGTTTGGGGGGGTTCAAAACAGCTTTCCAAAGAACTTTGAACTACCATTTGTCAGTGGTGATTATATAAAAGGAATAGGTGTGTTCTGGGAGTTGGCCTTCTTTGACGTGGAAATTTTCTCCAGTTCATTTCTTCTGTTCGGACCACCGAGGACAGACAGTTATGGAAGCTTGTTTCCGCCACAGAATAAAAAATAAAAAAGGTATCGCCACTTTTTATCTCACAATTCAGACTTTTTTTCTCTCACAATTGCGTGATATAAAGTCGCAATTGCAATTTATTGTAACGACAAACTGATAGGAAACAAGTGCGAGTGCACAATGTATTTATTGGGTAACAAATACTCAAGGTTAATGACAGACAACGTATTCTTCTTGATGCGATCGCCAGGAACACAGCAAACAGGAGAGCGTGACACAGGGGCTGAGACAGGCGATCCACAGTGAGAATGCAGGTGAAGAATCCGTGGTGAGATCGGCGGTGAAGAATCCGTGGTGAGATCGGCGGTGAATAATCCAGTCCAGTCCAGTGCAGTGCAGTGCAGTGCAGTGCAGGCGAAACACGAGGGAATAAACAGGAGCAGGCACGCAGACAGGGATTCATCAAACAACGATCTGACAAACATAAGACGAAAGACAGGGCATTAAATAGGCTGTGATAATTACAATCAGCTGCCGCTGATCAGGATGATCAGTGACAACGCCCACATGAAACAATGAATGAACTGAGACACACCCACACACTCACACACACACATGAACACACAGACTAGAATGAGACAGCGGATCTACCAACCGTGACAGTACCCTCCCCCCTAGGAACGCCTCCTGGCGTTCCCAGACGACCCTACCTGTCGATTGAAATCATCGATGAGGGAGTGATCCAGGATGTCTCGAGCAGGTACCCAACTCCTCTCCTCCGGACCGTAACCCTCCCAGTCCACCAAGTACTGGAACCCGCGTCCCCTCCGTCTCGAGTCCAGGATACGATGTACCGAATACGTAGGTTCCCCATCTACGAGTCGCGGCGGGGGAGGAACCGGGGCAGGCGGATTAAGATGAGAATGAAACACGGGTTTTATTTTGGACACATGAAAGGCGGGATGAATTCTCCTGTACGCTGGAGGAAGGTTGAGGCGGACTGTCACCGGACTAATAATCTTGGTGATAGTGAACGGGCCGATGAATTTAGGGGCAAGCTTATTAGACACGGAGCGGAGAGGAATGTTCTTAGTAGAAAGCCACACTTTTTGACCAGCGACGTATACGGGTGGCCTAGACCGGTGGCGATCGGCTTTAGCCTTGGTGCGCGCCCCCACTTGGAGCAGAGTCTCACGGGCTCTAGTCCATGTGCGGTGACACCTCTGGACGAAGGCGTGAGCGGAGGGGACCGCGACTTCGGGTTCCAGACTCGGAAAGATAGGTGGCTGGTATCCTAAGCTACACTTAAACGGAGAGAGGCCCGTGGATGACACTGGCAACGAGTTATGTGCGTACTCAACCATAGAGAGTTGATGACTCCAGGACGAAGGATTCTTATAGACCAAACATCGCAACATTCTCTCCAGGTCTTGGTTGGCTCGCTCAGATTGACCATTGCTCTGGGGATGATAACCCGAAGACAGACTGACTGTGGCCCCTAATAATCTACAAAACTCTTTCCAGAATTTGGACACAAACTGGGAACCTCTGTCAGAAACCACGTCCATCGGGAGGCCATGTAACCGAAAGACGTGATCAATGACCGTGACCGCTGTCTCCTTGGCTGAGGGTAGTTTGGGCAAGGGGATGAAATGTGCCGCCTTCGAGAACCGGTCCACTACGGTTAAAACAACCGTCATGCCATTAGAGGGCGGGAGGGCGGTGACAAAATCTAGCGCTATATGGGACCAGGGTCTTGAAGGGACAGACAGCGGTCGAAGTAACCCATCAGGAGGTCGGTTAGACGTCTTAGCGGTGGCACAAACTGAGCAAGCCAAAACAAAATCGTGAATGTCGCGAGCCATTAATGGCCACCAGAATCGTTGCTTAATTAAGTAGCTAGTGCGACTTACTCCTGGATGACAAGCCACGTTGGAGCAATGACCCCATCGAATAACGTCGGACCGTGACCCCTCCGGCACAAACAAACGATTCGGTGGGCAACCGGGCGGAGGCGTTACCCCTTCTAAGGCCGTCTTGACCTTCGACTCGACCTCCCATACGAGTGTGGAGATAACTACTTTCTCGGGTAAAATACACTCGGGAGTAACCGGGCGTTCGGATGGATCAAAAATACGAGATAATGAATCGGGTTTGATGTTCTTGGAACCCGGGCGGTACGAGAGAGTAAAGTCAAAACGTCCGAAAAAAATGCCCACCGAGCCTGTCTGGAGTTGAGTCTTTTGGCAGATCTAATATATTCAAGGTTCTTGTGATCGGTCCAAACGATAAAAGGTACCCCCGACCCTTCTAACCAATGACGCCACTCCTCCAACGCTAACTTGACGGCCAACAACTCTCTGTTACCAATGTCATAGTTTCGTTCGGCAGGTGATAAACGATGGGAGAAAAACGCGCAAGGATGCATCTTGTCATCTGAGGACGCGCGCTGAGATAGAACTGCTCCTACCCCCACCTCTGACGCGTCGACCTCCACCACGAACTGACGTGTGGAATCAGGGGCGACAAGGATGGGAGCCGAAACGAAGCGACTCTTGAGGTTGGAGAACACAGCCTCAGCTGTGTCCGACCACCTGAACGTCGTTCTGGGGGAGGTCAAGGCAGTCAGAGGTGCGGCTAGCTGGCTGAAATTGCGAATGAACCGCCGATAGAAATTGGCGAACCCCAGAAACCGCTGTAGGGCCTTACGGGAATCTGGACTTGGCCAATCCATCACAGCCTTAACCTTGTCAGGATCCATACGCATTCCCTCAGAAGAGACGATGTATCCTAAAAAAGAGACAGACTGTGCGTGAAATTCGCATTTCTCCGCCTTGACAAAAAGCCCATTCTCTAGCAGCCTCTGAAGCACTCGTCTGACGTGCTGAACGTGTTCCTGGAGAGACGAAGAAAAAATCAATATGTCATCCAGGTAGACATATATGAACTGATCAACCATGTCTCTCAACACGTCATTGACGAGTGCCTGAAAAACCGCTGGGGAGTTGGAAAGCCCAAAAGGCATAACCAAATATTCAAAGTGCCCCCTGGGGGTATTGAAAGCGGTTTTCCATTCATCCCCCTTCCTGATGCGAACCAAATGATAGGCATTACGTAAATCCAGTTTTGTGAAAATGGATGCTCCCTGCAACCTCTCGAAAGCTGAAGACATCAACGGCAAAGGGTAGGTGTTCTTTACCGTGATGTTGTTCAGCTCCCGGTAATCAATACAAGGTCGCAGAGAACCATCCTTCTTACCCACAAAAAAGAATCCCGCCCCCGCGGGAGAAGAGGAAGGTCGGATGAATCCGGCTGCTAAAGAATCAGAAATATATTTCTCCATGGCCTCCCTCTCTGGTACAGAAAGAGAGTAAAGTTTGCCTTTAGACGGAGACTTACCTGGCACTAGATCTATTGCACAGTCATAGGGACGATGCGGAGGGAGAGAAGCAGCCCGAGACTTACTGAACACTTCCTTCAGGTCCAGATACTCCGCAGGCACGTTTGATACATCCGCCGCCTTCTCCTGTAACACAGAAACAGACACAGACGGACAGGCAGAAACAAGACAGGACTCGTGACAGGACACGCTCCACATGGAAATAGTGTTGGAGCCCCAGTCCACACGAGGATTGTGTTTGACGAGCCAAGGGTGACCCAACACCACTGGGGCGACAGGGGAGTCCATAAGGAGGAAGGGGATAGTCTCAACGTGGTTGCCAGAGGTGATGAGGGTTATGGGACCAGTGGAGAGGGAGATGTTGGGGAGCTGTTGACCATTGAGAGCACTGACCGAGATCTGATGAGGAAGAGACGAGATGGGAAGGTGAAGTTTGTGTGCTAAGTGAATGTCCATGAAGTTTCCCTCGGCCCCGGAGTCCACAAGTGCCTGGCAGGTGTGCGTGCTGTTGGCCCATCTCAGCCTTACCGGAAGGAGAGTGGATGATGAGGACTTCCCGGCGGAGATCCCACCCGATAGTAGCCTCAACCTTACTATCGGGCTTGCTCTTTTACCGGGCACGAGTGTAGGAAGTGTCCACGGCCGCCGCAGTAAAGGCAGAGTCCTTGGGACCTCCGCCTCTCTCTCTCCTCCCGGGAAAGCCGGGCTCTCCCTACCTGCATGGGCTCGGGATCGTTGGTGGGTCCAACCGTGCTCTGCTCCAGGCTGTCCCTCGGCCCAACGCCGCCGTGGATGCGGATGGGATGAAGGTGTTGGTCCCGCTGGTTGATGCGAGCATCCACCCGCAGAGCCAGGTCGATGAGCCCGTTGAGCTGAGGAGGCAGGTCCAGCAGGTAGATCTCGCGTTGCACACGGTCGGACAGCCCATGCAGGAACATATCCCACTGTGCCTCCTCGTTCCACTTGCACTCCGCCGCCAGGGTCCGAAACTCAATCGAGTAATCCGCCACCGAGGAGCTTCCCTGCTTCAGGTCGGCTAGTTTTCTGGCCGCCTCCCGGCCGGCCACCGCACGGTCAAAGACCCTCTTCATCTCCGCGGAGAGTGCGTGGAACGAGGCGCAGCATTGGTCTTGGTTCTCCCACACCGCTGTTCCCCACAACGCCGCTCTCCCCTTCAGCAATGTGAGGACGAAGGCCACCTTGGACTTCTCGGTCTCGAACGTCTTTGGCTGTAGAGCAAAATGCATAGAACACTTTGTGAGAAATGCTCTGCAAAAGTTCGGCTCACCAGCATAGCTCTCAGGAACAGGTAGGCGTGGTTCTGGACGATCTCTGACGTCTGGCACGACGGGGGGAACAGGCGGTGTGGGCGGCACAGTGGGAGGGCTCAGCAGTTGGATTTGCTGAGTGAGCCCGGACACCTGTGTCACGAGCGCTTGAACCGCGCGTCCGGTGTTAGAGATACTCTCCTGCTGCTGATCCATCCTGGCGATACTGTGGTCCACAAAATCCTTGAAGGACTCCGCGCTCGCTGCTTCCATGTTGGGTCAGATCGTTCTGTAACGACAAACTGATAGGAAACAAGTGCGAGTGCACAATGTATTTATTGGGTAACAAATACTCAAGGTTAATGACAGACAACGTATTCTTCTTGATGCGATCGCCAGGAACACAGCAAACAGGAGAGCGTGACACAGGGGCTGAGACAGGCGATCCACAGTGAGAATGCAGGTGAAGAATCCGTGGTGAGATCGGCGGTGAATAATCCAGTCCAGTCCAGTGCAGTGCAGTGCAGTGCAGTGCAGTGCAGTGCAGTGCAGTGCAGTGCAGGCGAAACACGAGGGAATAAACAGGAGCAGGCACGCAGACAGGGATTCATCAAACAACGATCTGACAAACATAAGACGAAAGACAGGGCATTAAATAGGCTGTGATAATTACAATCAGCTGCCGCTGATCAGGATGATCAGTGACAACGCCCACATGAAACAATGAATGAACTGAGACACACCCACACACTCACACACACACATGAACACACAGACTAGAATGAGACAGCGGATCTACCAACCGTGACATTTATAAAGTCAGAATTGCGTGAAATAAACTCGCAATTCTGACTTTTTCTCAGGATTGCATGTTTATATTTTGCAATTTTGACTTTATAACACGCAATTGGGAGATATAGAGTCAGAATTGCATTATATAAAGTCGCAATTGCATGATATACACTCGCAATACGTGTTATAAAGTCAGAATTGCAAGACATAAACTCGCAATTGTGAGATAAAAAGTCGCAATTATCTTTTAAAATGTTTTATTCTGTGCCGGAAACAAGCTTCAATAGACACTGGAGAGTACATTAGTAGAAATTTAAGTTTTAATTCTAAATGAAAGCGACACTGACATGTATTCTGACAGTCTATTGTATGAAGTGCTATGTAAATAAACCTGAAGTGACTTAAGAGGATGTGTGATATGTCGCTGCATAGGTTATTTCAAAATTATTTTTAGCCCTAAGCAAAGAACAAAAAAGAATGTGAATATTTGGGGCCTTTCGAACGACACTGGAAAGTTTTGTACTGAGATTTTGAATAGACAGTAAAGATTTACAGTGATGCCACTCAAGTTTGCTGGAGTAACCGCTTTCTAATTCTGTAAAGAGTCTTTGGTTTTGGCCACATTATACTTACAAACTGTTTGTGCTTCTTGTCACTGTCCCTAAATTGTTCCATTAAATTCCAGCATTCCATAATTTTTTAAGCATCTCCTGGCAGACAGTCTGGCTCTCCAAAACCAGACAATACTAGAGCCCTAATTTTTACAGACACTCTATTTGAGTAAGTTATATTGCCGGAGAAAAACCCTCTTAATTGCATAATAATGAGAAGCCCTGCTGTCACTAGACTCGGTCCCCAGATCTGGTTATGGAAAACCACACATCAAAGACATATTAGTGGTTCTGGCTCCTTCTCCGTTCAGGAATATGACATCAAAACTGTTGTTCCTCTGTGAGATATATTAGCCCAGCTCATGGACAATTTGTCTCTTTCTATTGGTCTTGTTACTATGACTATCACCAGTGATATGTGAAGGGAAACTTTATTAACTACAGCCAATACAAAGTATTTGTGTCATTAGCTGGTCATTAAATATATGTGTGTGTGTGAAGTGGGGAGTAAGTAAGATTGCTTGTGTCCAATAGGTGGCAACAAGTGGCTCTGAGTTAGTTGAATCATTAATTCAACAGATCTGTTCAAACAAGAACAAATAAACTATTAAGCGAGTCGTTGAATAATTTACTCAACCGATTTGTTTAAAAGCAGTGATTAATTCAGGAACTCCATTGTTGAGAGTATGTAAGAACAGAAATGGATTCAATTATTTAATTATGTCTAATAAACTCTTAATGCTTACTCTTTCCCCTAATTGTAAACCTTTCAGTTTAACTGACCTGCTGAACAAAGTATGAAAATAATAAGTGGTCTTCACTAAAAGCCTGCAAACAGACCAGCTGTGAGACACAATAGTGGCTAATTAGTTGCCATTTAAAAAAGCTGTTTTGGAATTTCCAATGGATCCCATGAGATGTTTCCCCTTCATGCCTTCCACAGCTTGTCAAATGAGTTGAGTGTTACAAGTGCCAGCCGTCCTCCACTTGTCTGTCGGCCCCTTGGGTAAACGTTAGGCCTGAGCCTTGGCCGTCTCAAGTTAATTCTGGAACGTATTTTCCTTCGTCTACCCCTCAGCTTAAACCAATTAGACTCCCTTGCCACCAGAGATCTGTAGGTAGGCATTGGCTACTGAATTTGTCCAATAAGAGGGAGGGCTCCCACCTGTCTGACCCAGCTGCTGGAGGACAAGAACGTTATCTGGTCATGTGAGACGCATGTCATGCAAAAGAAATCAAACAGGCAAGAAGAGCCTCTGTGCAGTCTTCCCTGAATCCTCAATGTGGTATTTGAAATGTGCGTGCTGGATGCTGATCCACGTCTAAAGACACAGATCTGCTTTTGTCCTTCTGTTTGTTTTATTTTGTCACATATAATACAGACCGGAGAAGAGATGAGTTTAATGTGACACACAGGAATGATTTTCTGGTGTCACTTTTCACACACAATGACTGTCAGCTGTCAATTTCGGTAATTTCCCACAAGACACCACTGACCACCACCATCTTTTTTTAAGAGGGTCATAGATGTGTTCATTTGCTATAAGAAGAATATAATAAATATAAATAAAAAATACATAAAATACACATTTGGGACTATAAAACCATTAATGTAATTCATTATAAATGTACAAAAAAAAACTAAAAATAACTCTAACCCTCACTGCAGAGTAAAAAATACAATAATAGGCTATAACAAAATGCTTATTTTTTTGTCAAAAAAAATATATATTTCGTCACTTTTGTATGGCAAAAAATAAAGATGTGTATGCCTGCAAACTGCTGTATTGGCAGCTTCTGCCAGCAGGGGCTAAATAGACCATGCTAACTAACAAATCTCGACGCCTTGTTAAGTAGCATGCTAGCAAGTAAGTCAAAAACTAAAGATCTCCTCTGCACTAAAAAGTCATTCATCTATCAGCCAAGTTGCTTCTGTCACTCTTTAGTTACACAAACCAGCGTGGCAATTATGATCATGGGCATTGTGCCCAAAGTTTATAGACGCCCGGCTGATCAGCGTTTATTTTTGCTTCGCCACTCTGGTGAGGCAGTGTGAGTTTTACAGGTTGATTAGTAATGCAAGACAGGAGGGAAAATGCCCTGTAAGAGGTGGCTGTACTATAAATCCAGGGGAAAATTTAATGTTATGAGACAGGCTGTGAATGACTTATGAAATACATCTGGCACATCTAATGCAAAGAAGGCCATGTCCTACTAAAGGTTCATTTCTACTTGTCTACTTGGGAAAGACCACTAAAAGCAGGTCCAAGAAAAGAGAGGAATAATTTATTCATGTGAATGGTGTTCGGTTCTTTTAACGGTTCTCGAACGTTCGTTCTTCCGCTGATGTGGGCGGACAGACAGAAAGCCATACTAAAATACTCTATTACTCTGACAGACTCTTTAAACTCTGTTTACTATGGACATTTTCTTGTGTGCTGGCTCTTTTTTTTTTTTTTTTTACTGTAATAAGTAGGGCAGTTATGACTAGTTATTAGACTGCATTAATGCCACATCTAAACACACTGTAAAAAAGTCATTAAAAGTCTGTTGAAACATGTTTGACAAGAACTCTTTTAAATTGATTAACATTATTATATAATCCTTTGGAAATGAAATTGCGTTTCTTTTCCCCCCCAAATATGTATCCCTTCTAATTAGGCCTCCTAAAAGACTTGTTATTCTAACAGTTAAGGAACCCAACTTTGTTTGAGGACTCAGCAGAATCTGCACCATTAAATTCTTTACGATTCCCATTCAATAATGACAGCCAATGCTAAAAAGTAATATTTTTTAAATTTCTAAACGGTGTCGTCTGTCTGAGCGTAGTGGAGTTGTATAAATTGCACAGTTCTGTGGTAAAGGCCTCACTCAGATCCAAAATCAACAGGGTTATGTCTAGTAGGGAAAGACTAACAGAGTAAGATGGCATAAATGTAAACACTAATATTTAAATGTCACCTCATTACAAGTTAATTCTGCGTAAGCGAGAGTTAATCTCTTATGCAGTTTCCTGATGTGATTTATAGGCCCGCATGAGACTTTATTTTAATATATCACACATAATCTGCTTTACACATTTTACTATGGCTCTAGTGAATGCTTATACCTGGAAGATTTTTGAATATCAAAACCACAAAGGACACAAATCTCTATAGAGATTTGAACAGCAGACAATGTTTATATGTTTGGCATCTGCAGATTAATGAATACATTTTATAACATCTTTCTCCAAAATGTATCCGTGCTCAGTTTAATAGCTCAGAACGCTGGAGGAAGTGGGACTGATGTCTGTCTGTGGGCAGGGGCTGTGTTTGATTTGGCCCAGGATGTGGTTCTTAATGACCCAGCTGGATTGAAAAAGTGTGGGCTCCAATTCATACCTGTCTACAGTCGCGATGAGATGCGCCAGTGTCTGTGGTGGGTCAAGTATGGAAGCTAAGAGGTGTTTAAAGGCCTACACGGAGCGTGAAACTTGCCAGTTAAAAAATTGTTTTTTTAAATGGGGAATGGATGGAAACCACAGGGTTATCCTTTCATGCAACATGCCAGTCACATACAGTTAGTCTGATAGTGACGGCATGTTGTTATGCTGCCTTTGCAATGCAAAATTAGACTTGGATAGCTCCAAAAGCAACACCGACTAGTAGCAGCATTTACGTTGGATTTGTTGGAAAACCAAGTCATTCCAAATCCCCCCAAAAAGTCAGATGAATGCAACATTTATGTCGACTCTTTGAGTCGTACTCCTCTGCATTGAAGCAGGTGATAATATGAGCTCTTGTTTACATTTAATGAACAACAGAGCTCAGTTTCAGAGAGCTCCAACAAAGTACTAAAAATGTAAACCATCCAATTGTTGAAATTGTTTTGAAATTACGCTTTGCCAGGACTCAAGACTGCAAAAACTGTCTCAAATCAAAAACATGTGCTGCTTAAGATCTGCCATTATGGTGTAATGTTTCGAGAACAGGTCTAATTGGGGTAAAGCCTGAACTTCCTTGAACGAAATTTTTTTTTTCAAAAGTAAAGGCTGACTAGGAAAATGGGCAAAACTCCTGTAATCAATCAGAACTGGTGAATTTATGAAGCGTGGTGGAGAGCAAGACGTTAGGAGAACCTGAGTCAAACAAAAGTGCTCCATGACACTTCGAAAAAGAAGAACTTCTTGTCCAAAAAAAAAAAAAAAAACTTTTATGATGACTGCATAATCTCCCATACTTCCATTTGTGTTATGCATTTGGATGACATTACAATTCTAAACAACTATACTAATACAATGTATCTTATTATAGTATTAGTCTAAAATATGGATAGATGTGTCCAAACTTTTGACTGGTGTTGTGTGTTCCAAATTGATATGGATGTGAATCATAAGTATTTAACGGCTCTGATTTCTGACCATTCCTGATTTTAATCATATTACAGAACACATGTCTTTATTAGCCTACATTTTTAATTTAAAATGTAGATATTGGCAGATGCTTTTATCCAATGCAGCTTACATTGCATTCATGGCCTTGTTGTACTGTTTGAGCTGCATGAACAGTATTATTAAACTAAAAATATATGTAAAAGATAACGATTTTGGTTGAATTTAATTATAGATATATTGGATTACTTGTACATTACATCTTTATGTAAAAGCTGCAGTGTTTCAAATGCAACCAAGAATGCAATCACACTGTTTTCCTTTGCTTATGCACTGTATATCGCAGTCTACTTCTTGTATGGCAAGCCATTTTAGCTAAAAATGTTCCCAGCATTTTATACTTGTCTAAGAAGTGACTTTTAGATTCACTATAAGAACAGGATCATAAGAGTCATTCATTCAGGTGTCAGAATGAAAAAAGTCAGAATTAAGATTAAAAAAAATTCTGAAGTTCTGAATAGGAATCCAGCCTGCATTAACTGCATGCATCTTCTGTATAAACTACTACAGTAATCTGTCACAGTTGGACTGCAGTTGTTGTTTAAAGGGGGAAAGAGTGGTCTAATCATTTCATAGCTTAACACTGGCCTCTGTGTGCTCGCTTGTCCCTGAGCAACGCTTAAAGGAACCTGACACTGTTGTCATTATAACCGTCAAGGAAAGGAGAATTAATGGCACATCTCATCAGAGAAATCCCAGAGTATGAACGTGTCTCTCTAGGCCTCCAAAGGATGCTGGCAGATGTGTGACAGATCTCTATAGTGGACGAGAATGACATAGACCCCCTCAGAGAAAAGCTCAAAGGACAGACCATACACATTACTGAGTGATCGGGGGCCCCGACCAATCAGGTCCCCCTTGCTTTTGACATAAATGCTTTTACTTTTTAATCCTAGATATGATTACATAATTCACTTGTTTTGACCTTCACCTCAGTGATGAGATGTAAGTTATTTAAAGCGAATGAAAAGATACAGCTATCAGAGATCGCTGGCTACAAATAAGAAATGGACATACATTTTTGTGTGTGTGTCTGGAAAGGACATTCTGAAATATCTCAGCGGGGGTGGTGGTGGCCCTCGTCTCAAATTTTGACACCAGTGCCATCACTGTCATCAGCTTGTTTTGATTTCATTTTATCTCTCAGCGGTGCCATTGTGGACCATTCAGCCCTCTCCAGTTACAGGAGCCCATCCTGCATTGTTTCCATGGGAAACTGGGGGCCGCAGATCCACAATACGAATGTATGCATGTATGCACATAAAACCATGCTCAAAAATTCAGAAACATTTGTCTCTATCTCCAAATAGCATCAGTGACTTAGAAAATAATCACAGTCTCTTCTGAGTGACTTCCTAGAACTGATTAAAATTTATGGAACTGTTTTTTTCAGACCGCAAAAGCATAGGCATGTTTGTCTAAACGATATTATGTTGGTGCTAACTGTAAAAATGAAGTTCCATTTAATTACTAAAACATTTGCAAAGCTCTTTAAGTCTGTCAGCACTTTCATGTATAGGCAGGGTGTCACGTTCCCTCACTGTTGTGCCCTCTGCATGAGCAGATTAAGGAAAATGAATGAGAACATTGTTTGTCTGATCACTTTAATTGGAGAATTTAAGGTGTTAGCCTGCATTAACATGTCTAGTCAGAGGGATTAGGACAGGGATCAAGCACATTTATAGCTAATGATGCTGGTTTGTCGGGTTAGTAGACAGAGGAACTGTCAGACAGAGATAATTCCATGTTACACACAACACACACACACCCATTTATTTATAACAGAGCTTTTAATTTGATACTGATCCATTTAATTCATGTAAGCTTTTAGATATTTTTTTCTCCAATCTCTTACAAATTGACGGCATTTAAAATGTTTTAACTTTTTTTCTTTAAATGTTTCTATGTTTTTGTACGTTATTTGTATCTATAGGCCTATTTGTATTTTACTTTATTTTCTCACTATATATATTTTTTAATTAGACTGCACTGCAGGGTTATTATCGTTACAAAAACAAAAACTAAAAATATGAAAACATTTTCATAACTTCATAATAGCGAAACGTTAAATGAAATAAAATAAAATAAAATAAGAAACTAATAAAAATGACAAAAACAAAACATACATGAAAACTAAACCTAACATGAAAACGGAAAATATAAACATATTTTAAAATATATTTGGTCTGCGACACTTGACAAAAATAAATACATACCCTAAAGATTTCATGTTTCATATTTAAATTTTTCATTTGTAAGTTTTTGAGTTTTCTTTTTTAAAGCTTTTTTAAAAATGTAAGATTTAGATTTAAAAAGCTTATTTAAACTAAAACTCGTCATCTAAAACGCTTATTTAAACTCAGCCAGAGTGCTGCATGTCATTATCAACTTAATCATTAAATATTTTCATTGCAATATATATATATATATATATATATATATATATATATATATATATATATATATTTAATTGTTAACAAAGCATTTGTTGATTATCACCTTTATTGTCAGTTTTGAGTGCAATTTCAAAAGAGTAAAAGTTGCACAGGCATGACAGAAAGATTCAAATGAAGTAAGACCTCAAAATTCAATTTGAATATAGGTGATGTAGTAACATGCTTTTGTCATTTCAAACTGAAAGAACCAGAACAAATGGCAATGGCTTCTGTTGCTAGACAGCTGGCAGCTCACCCAGGCAACAAGTGGCACGGAAGCGTGTGAAGGTCAGGGCCACTGGAGGGTGGTCTCTCCACTGCCTATGTATCCCAGCATGCACTGCCCCATGGTGCCCAAAACCCTGTGACCTTTCAAGATGGCAGCTGAGAAAGATGAAAGAGTTTGCGTGAAGAGTCAGTTAAGATGAACAGGGTTCCTGCGACGTCTTTGATTCAAACCCTGATCTTCCTCGAATACACCGCTGCGTTTGTGCACAATAGCTGAACATGTGAAAACAAAAGTCAGCATGTTTTCTTTTAGTATTCATGTACGTGTCTTTCACACTTTGATTCTGCGTTTGTGAATGTTTATAGATGTTTTTATATTTATTTCAGACTCTGTACTCTTTGTTTCAGATGTGTGCATGCATCTTAAATGGTTAGTTCATCATTTACTCACCCTCATGTCATCCAAATCCAAGACAGTTAATCTTTGAAACACTAGTTTCAAACACTGATCATACTAGTTCTTAAGACACAGTCTTAACATAATGGCTATGTTTATGCAACTGGCCCCTGGTTTCTGTTCCTCCATTGAAAGTCCAAGCAAGCAAAACTTACAAGATCCAAAAAGGTCAGAACGGCGTCATAAAATAAATCCTTTTGAATCGAACGGTTTATTCAAAGTTCAGTCATGAAAACTGTCTGGATAGTTTATAAAACATTTTATTAATGTAAATAATGGCCAATTTCTTCTCTTTTTTAAACAGTTTAGCAAACTCTATAAGCTATACCTTAGCACTGCCAGGTAGATTTTATAAGCTAGCCGTCAGAAATTTGTCGGAATGTAAATGAAATTAATTTGAGTAGATGAATTTTGCTCCGAAATGCCCGTACCACAAAATGCAAGTTGACATATCTGTGCCTGAAGTCATCCTCAAATGGGAGGAAAACTTGATAGAGACAAGTCAATCACCCCACAGCCAGCCCCATAACATGCAAGACTTCAAAAATTCCTTTCCTCCTCTGTAATAATAACCCTTCTGGTTGGAGATCCCACCCTTTGAATTGCAGAAGAAACAAACTTACATTGTTCTACGACATATGTTATAGTGCTATGAAGAGAAAAGGGAGGAAATCAAAGAACAAGGGATTATTCTGGAGGAGAGCAGGTGGTTGAGGAGTTCAAAGAGTCCAGAGATGAGACTGTGTTTTCTTTACCATGCATGGCACTCTGCTTTTCTTACAGAGTCCCTTTTCTCCCTTTTGCTGTTGAGAGCGGTCTTGTTCTTCATTCAGGAGTGCCGTTATTATCGGTAAAGTGCTTTTAAATCCGCTGCTGCTCAGCACCAGGATCTGTTCAGCATGATAATCCCACAGGACAGACATCCGTTACTCCTCTGTGGATCTCGCTCATGCCTGCCGTGCTTTCAACAGCTGGGAAAGCAGTTCGGAATTTAAGATCCGCAGACTATGGGGGAGTTAAACACTCTCCTTGTCCATACAGAGGTTTATAGTAATGTAGTGTTATTTTGATGAATAGAAGTTCTTAATCACAAGTTTTAGTTTTTAAAGTGAGTCAGTGTATCTGGTATTAAATGATTCTGTCTGGTTTTCCAGTGAGAATATCTAAACTATCTTTAAAAAAGATACTTAAGTAAAATTGTGTAAGATAATACTTTTTCAGATCTTATTATTATTCCTGCTCCATTTTGTTTTGATCTAACAAGAATTCATCTAACCAGATTTAGTGAAGTTTAAAATGTTTTCTTATTAAAATTATAAAAGTTTTTATTTTATAGATTTTTTTCTTAAATTTTAGCAAAAAATTAATACATTGCTACCCATCTAATCTAATGATTATTTTCTACTTTTCGCGATTGAACGACTCTGTCCTATGGTGTAGCTCCAAACTGTGATTACATTGGTGCCTTTAAAGGGGTCATATAATGTCATTTTTGTACAAGCTAATATGATTCTTTAGGGTCTAAATTAAAAGTTTGTACTTTAATTAAAAATTCTCATTAGTATTGTAAGAAAACACTAATTTTACCTGGTCAAAAACAGCTCTGTATGCCGTTTAAGTGCATGTGTCTTTAAATGATAATGAGCTTTGCTCACCCCGCCCCTCTGTTCTGTGCGCACACTGTTTGTAACACAATAACCATAACGCGTTGTTCATTATAAACGTGGGATTATGAATTATATTGATAACATCGTACATAGAAAACATGCCGTAATGTACCCTGAGTGTAAAAATAGCCGCATTCATCGTGAAGTGTGCAGCAAGCGATTTGCAAAGATTAATATAAAGATTAATATAAAGGTCAATAAAACGTTACACTCACTTCAGTTCTTCTGGAGGTGCAGCAGGAACACGAATAGTTGGTACTGATCCTTTTTTCAGGAGCAGCTTCTTAGCAAATAATCAGCTTTACTGATCCTCGTTTGTAAAGCAGTCTGGTGTGAAATGATTCGCGATTCTACTCAGTGTTCCAGCTATCAACAATGAACGCGCCGGCGCGTGCTATGATTGGGCTTGTTCGACTTCATGCAGCTCTGCGCAGAACGATCGGCGGCTGACTTGAAGCAGTGCATGCCGGTTAGAAATTTTGTCCGACTTGATACAGCGCCGACGCCACGTGACTGTGACGTATGGCATCAAAGTACCGCGAGAGCGTTTCGAGAGTAGCCGGAGAACTCAGCCAGCGCAGCTTCTCAAGAGCGGCTGCACTGGGCTGCAGGAGGGCTGATGACGACACAGCTGTTCCACGATTGGCCGGATTCACCGCATGACAACGATCACGTGTGTTTCGTGTTTATTCGAACACCTTTAGTTCCTCTAATGCTCTCAAATCAGTTTATTATAACAGTGAACACTCTTTTCATGTCGTTGTCATGTTATATTGTGTCATGTTTATCAAATTAAAACTGCTTAAAAAACGTAGACTCCACTTCATTGATAGTTGCTTATGTTGAACTTTATTCTTGTTCAAACAGACGCTGTATGAAGCAGTAGCTACATAAAGTATGAATGAAAATGTCTCTGAAACATCTGTGTATTATTTGGCAAATATTGCATTTATTTCACTTCAGCTGTGATAAAGTATGCAAACACCACGTGAGCGGTCACTACGGGAACCAGAATGTGTCCGACTTCACGTCTCCGTTTGCAGCTCCTCCCCGCCTGCACGCGGCTACTCTCGCCGATCGGTTACATCCAGCCGCAGCCGATGTCGAACACACCTATTGACAGCTCGCTCACGAGGGCGCGAGGGCGGGTCTGTGTTGAAACGATGCTGTCAATCAACCATCGTGGGAGGGGCGTCGATTTTGTGACGTCACAATATCGAACAGCTTGATTTGAGATGGGAGGAAACATACAAGAAGATAAAAAAAAAACACTGGATGGATTTTTATCATTTTATGATGGTTGTGTACAGGCACTGCCAACACACATTTCAGTACAATCAACTTGTAAAAGTTCATGTACCATTATATGACCCCTTTAACTAATGCTTACTTGGATACCAAACAAGAGACGGGCACAGAGGAAAAGTACACAGCGTTGTAGAAAAGGGTACATTGAAAAGGACTAGTTCTCGTGAATTCGGCATGGACCAAACACATCTAAAAGAACCAAAAACATCTAAATCAGGGGTGTCTCGGTCCTGGAGGGCCACTGTCCTCAGAGTTTAGCAACTCAACACACCTGCCTGGAAGCTTCTAGTATGCCTATAAGACCTTGATTAGCTAGTTCAGATGTGTCTAATTTGAGCTCAGCTTTGCAGGACAGTGGCCCTCCAAGAGCAGGATTGGACACCCCTGATCTAAATGAACCAAAAACAGGACATGTCACAAGACGCGACCCTAAAAAGTACAGAATGCACAAGCACACATAAGAGCTACGATGCCATTTACAGGTCGGTACAGGCATCAGAAATGCCGTCTGCTTGCAGCAGATCTTTGTTTGTGTGAAATGGAGAAATTCCTGGTGCTGTTTTGACTCCTTTACACATTTTATAAGCTCTTCATGAGTTCTCAGCAGGTAAAAATACCATGTATGCACATACAACGTTGCAAAATACTGTACATGACGCTTCACTTCTACTTTTGAATTCCACAACAACAAGAAAAAAGGGTGTAATGAGAGAATGTTAATTTGTGGGTGAACTGTGTCTTTAAAACTACATCCGTGATCAAATCAGGTGACAATGAGAAGACAGATGAGATTAGAGAAGCTGTTTTATAGAACTTTAGCTCAACCCCTCCTGGCTGGCGTTTGGCCCAGTGGCATTAAGAATGGATTGACTGTTACTGTTGATTCAGCACATGAACTGAGTAATGAAGTGCAGAAAACATCAGCCAGTGAAAACAGGATTTAAGAGAGAAGCGCTTAATGCATCACTTATTCTGTTCTTTGAATGGTTTGCAATGACTTCCACAGAGCTCATGGATATCGTCTGTTCATTACCAAAACCTTTTTCCCTTTTAGAATAAAAACAGGATTCTTTATACCCAAAAAAATCTTATATTATTCACAAAAATGTACGGGAAAATCAATGAGGACTGCCAGTGAAACATTTTCAATGTTTCTTTTCATAGTGGAAAACGGAGAATGCTATTACACTTTTGAAGCATAGGGGGCAGTATTCACAAACATAAGGCGGATAGGAGACTTATGAGTCCATATAAGTTCTTGGAGATCCTGGTTGCATGACTACAGTGATTGACATGATACTGGGGCATCTAATAGCAGTATCTTTGCATCTAACTTAGTGTAAAATAAGTATATAAACATAAGACAATGTGGATGTATTACAAATTTCACTTTTCATAAATCATTTGCATTGTGCATATTTCACATTCAAAAGTGTTTTGTGTCACAGAATAATGCACTTTTTATTAATACCTGAAAAGTAATGCAAATATAGACATAGTTTTTCAACACCAGTGTCATTTGATATTTATAATCTGCATGAAAAATAATATTTTATTTCATAATGTGGTGCAATTCCAAGTGAAAAATGGCATGGTGGGACTTGGTTTTGCCTACTGGGAATGGATTGGATGATGAAAAGCGGTCTCTATATGGCAGGTGCTTGGAGAGGAAGGGTTGAAAAATAAGAGGGCTTGGTGAGGTCAGGCGAAAAATAATGTCAGAGGTGAAGCAAATTACATTTTGATGAAAGATTATGAAGACAAATATTGCTTTTCTTTGGAATAATGTGCACTGACATGTCAATGATATTACATTAAGTCCAGGAATGTATTTCAAGATCAGTTTTGATGGTAAAGGAACTGCTAAATAGTGTCAAGCATGTAAAATAGCCTTTTTAACTTATCCTACAAAATCATAGAACATGGAACTCAGAAGCTGAACAAGCGTATAAGTGTATTTCTGTCCATCTTCATGTGGTGAAAATCCGGTGAGAATGTAATTGCACTATAATTGTGTTCATCTTTTTTCTTTCTTTTTTTTTTTTTTTAAAAAGCTTCTGAGCTCCACTGCTTTTCAGATTTAACCCAATCCAGTTCTTTTCTTTGCACACTGACATGCAAACAATATTAGATTTATAGCATTTAAACTTCACTATATTTTTTCAGTCCTCTCTCTCTCTCTGAATTAAGCAAAAAGCAGAGGTTTCTCTCACTCTCTGAGGGATGCACAGCATCAGTGTTCCAGGACAGAAATAGTGCTTAATAATGAAAGATTTATGTTGAGTAAGCTTGTAATTACATGCCGCAGTAGACAATTAGGTGCCTCCCCAACAAGCTCTACGACTTCCTGCTCAAGAATCCTGTTCCATCTCTCCTTCAGAACTGGTTACCATCTGTCTGTCTGTCGTTATATATCTATCGTTCATGTCAGTCAACCGATCTATCTATCTATCCATCTATCTGTATGTCTATCTAATCTAATGCATACACTCTGTAGTTTCTTAACCATCTGAGTCTATGGTAAGCTGGACTAGTCATGTTCAGTATGAGACTAAGACACAGCCACTGCCTTACCAATAGAAAGTGAGTGTATGGTTGTAGCGCTCTCTCCTCCCAGCACTGCTGCTCAGCCTGTACCTGTCCTTGTCAGCGACCCTACCTGCACTGACAGCTCAATAGACTCCTTATTCCCCCTGCTATCAGCTTACAGCTGGTAATTACAGACAATCATGTAGGATCAGGAATGTGTGCATGAGTAGTCCAGTGTAGCATCTGCTGTCCCGGTGTGCAGCCCAACTAGTGCACTCAGGAGTGGGACAGCTGTGCCTCACACACAGCTCAGAGTAACAGACCGGGGAACTGATGCTAATATTGTTTGCAAACTGTACATTCCAGCAAAGCTCTATTTCTTGTTGATTGTACAACAAGTTGACTGTTTTATATCAATTTTTTTTATTGTTGTTGCTATTTTTAATTTATTCTTAAATGTAATGTTTTATCATTTATTTTTCACACCCCCTTTTAATAAATATGCTAATAGATGTATTTTTAGACGCTTTAGTTTAGCATAAGAGTGACGTCATCATCACGTACCATGCATCGACTGTGGCCTGCTGCGTCTCACCTTGAGTGTCAGGTTATTATTACTATTATTATATACAATTTTTTATATTATTATTTTCACGAAAGAGTGAAACTAATAGTAGTGGGGGCGTTTCACTGCTGGGAAATTAATATTCCCGTGTTTTATTGGCGATAGTATCATGAATGTTCAGAGTAATGAGCTGTGTGATGTTTATTGTTGCCGCCCCCGCGCGATTTTGAAACGCGAGCCTTTCATATGCTATGTGGAAAAAGACGTGATGCTTTTTTTGATATTTAATGAGTTTTGTTTTTGGCATTAGTAAAACTGAACTTGACGTGTTAATTCATGTTCAAATTCACTAGAAATAACTACAATCTTAAGATTTCACGCTTTTATCCAAGTTGAAGCTTCATGTTCAGTTTTGCACCAATAGAGGGTATGCACATGACGTCACCATCGGCCGGAGTGACTGAAGTTACTAAAAGGGTGGCAAAAGACTGAGTAACAGCATTGGTTTTCAACGTGAATGACGCAAAAAAACACATCTAATACGGGAAAGAGCTTTGAGATTGACTGTACAAATGGATTTGACAAGAAATGTGGGTATATTTTTACAGACTGCCGAAAGCAACAGAAAAGAGAAGCAATCGCTGCACAGAAACAGAAACAACTGGGGCATGTTCAAGTTCAAAACGGTGCGCAACGTTTTGCTACGGTTTCCGGGTTGAACGTCATGTTTCCTGGAAACGGCGTGCACCGGTGTGCAACGGGGTTTGAGATACGTTTTCTCTTGTTTGGTGGGTGTGTCAGAACTGCAGTCCAATCAGCAGCAACATGTATATAAAACACGGGGTATTAAAGTGAACTTGCACAATGGGTTCAAGGAAAGTAATTTACAAATGTGTTCGATGCAGCTCGGTATACGCAACAACTGAGGATATTAGAAGACATGTTTGTCGTAAGTTTTATTGTAAAAATATAGGATATCAACATAATGATGTAGTTGTTTATATTTTTAGCTTCATTGCAAGTGTATTACATTTGGTATAGAAATAAACAATGGTAATTAAGTGCTTTTCCTAAAAATGAGAAAGAAAATACAGGGTATTAAAACAGTATGACCTACAAATAAAGTCAGTATGTGAGGCTAAATAGATGTATTTTAGTCTGAATTAGGTAAGATGTGTGCTTCCATTTCAGTTTCAGCAATCCCTTCACTCGATTGGGATGTTCTCTTTTGTTCTGGGCGGCAAGTGCAGTAACTGTAACATCGAGCATATTTTGTAGTATTAAACACATATTTATACCGACTTCATCAGGCTCAGAAAATTCTTCACAAAGAACACAAAGAATGAGCCTTCTCAGCTGCCATAGTTGCAACTCTTGCGTCATCAGAACAGTGTGTTCAACGCATCACCGTTTCTGTTTAAAAAACGTTGTGCAACGTTTTGCCGGGGCTGAACGCAGCCCTGATCTCCAGGCAGCGAAACGTCGATTTGCAGATACCATTTTGTGTCAATATGTTGAATTTTGGGGTAAAATCATACCCTGCATATTGTATTGTTGTATATTGTATTGACAAACTCATCAATTAATATTTACCATCTTATATTCTGTATAATTGGATGTTTTTTAAATAAACAAGTCTTAGGGCTGGACGATATGATGATATATACAACGTTGATATAAGTGATCACCCGGATTTAGACCTATATTGTATTTACATAAAGCGTTCACTGAGAAATTTGCTTGGCTATTTCCTGGCGTCGAATTCAGGCACATATAAATGTCAGGAAACACGATTCCTGGCTGCATGTCTATATCCATGGATCACTGGATCTTTGGTAAGTTGTAAGGAACACTTATATCGAGTCCAACCTTTAGCTGAAACTTGAAACTGATCAAATCCAGTCATGCAGCAGGCTCTTTTGCCACTCAGTCCGGCGGGAAAGTGACATCAATGCATACTCTCTATAAGGAGGAAGCCGGTGTTGCCAATTCTTGCGAAATTGGGCTACTTTTACACTGTTGTCGCGGGTTGAAGCGATTGTGAGGCTATTAGTACTTTGGTTGTGTGTCTGTTTGCAGGAGGTGTCAGAGAGTTTAACAATCTCTTAGGTCTCTTTTAATAATATTTGATTTGCAAATCAGAAGCAGTGAATGACTCAGCATCCCTAACAGACTGAAGGGGAAGATCTTAAAAGCAGTGTTAAGAAATCTTAAGGTACTTCTCTCTCTCTGACAAATTCACAATGACAGCCTCTACATGTCGAAGGGACTGTATAACACCTCACGACTCAAGCTGAATAAAGTCAGTGGAGCTGTTTACTGTCGACCACAGAGCAAGCTTTCACTCTGTCTCTGGCTTCATGTTGCAGATTTCATTTGATTTGGAAATTATGTGGAAGGCAGAGGCGAGAGGGTGGGGTGATGAGCGGACATAATTGCAAGGAGAGGCGCGTTGTGAACAAGTACGCTGTCACTTCAGCTGCCACAAAACAGTGGAAACCTACAGCTGCTACCAGAAAGCTTTGTAGATTGAGTTAAAATCATCTAGTTAGCGACCACAGATGATGTACAACACAAGGGGAATGGACAGGTCTACTACAGCAGCTTTAATATCTTCATTTTGGTCTTATTTATTTATTGATTTTTTTTTTTTTGTGCCTGTAAACAAGTACATCAAACTCAAGAGACTGTGGTTGGGACAAAAGCCCATTCCCTGTCCCAAAACTCAGTGATCATTCATTCCATTATAGATCTGGGGGAACACCAAGCAGAAATGCAGACAGACAATCACACCCAGCATGGGAATCTTGGCCCGACTGACTGACTCAGAATGGGAGATTTCAGTTGCTGATAGAGGTGGCGGCAACTTCGTTTCACATTTGCTTTGAATCCCATAGTATGACAGCAAGGGACTGCTACCAGCTGTGACAGCCAGACATGTTGTGCCTTTGTTTACACTTTTGGCCCTGGAAAATCCTAAACTTATTTTGCACTTGGATGAGAAAATCTCTCAGAAGCTCTGTGATTTATCAGTGCATTGGGATTTGGGTTTGAACCATAAAGTATTTGTGAAATTGCAAAAGAAATGCCAATGACAAAATAATTGAATTGAATATAATTGAAATGACAATATATATATATATTTTTTTTTAACTTACTGACCCCAAACTTTTGAATGGTAAAACACACATGGCTTTACTCCTCGGTACATTTTTCATGTTAAAAAAAATGTAATTTAAAGCTCTCTGAATGACTAATTAGCCTGTTTGCATGTATAATTCTAGGGTTGTCACTAACGGTTATTTTGGCAATTATTTTTTAAGATAAATCGAGTAATCATATTTTTGTGCTAAAAAAGTAGACCTGAACAATCGCCTTTAAAATGACTTAAAATACATAAAATAACAGAGGCAATAATAATTGGTTCAAATAAATGATCAAAAGTAACTAATCATATGGTTTTATTGAACAACACAATACATAATGCACTTTAATCTAAACAAAATCAACTTATGTACATGATGTATTATAATAAATGCCTGCAGAGGGCGCCAACAGCCTCATAATTGTTGTTGTTATACTTTACAGCATGATCAAATCCTTGTTTAATATTGTCCAAAAAACATCAAATTCAAATGTCCACTTAATTTTTTATATTTGGCCACTTCTTTATGATGGAAATGCTATGCCACTGTAATTTCTTGAACAAGAACATGTGGATATCAAAACATGATTCACATATTGTGTTGGCATAGGTCTATAAATGATTTGTTACAAATCTGGTGAAATTATGCATGTCATGTTCCCAGATGAATGTTATAAGCAACCCAAACTCATAGCATTTGCAGAGATGGAGTTTGTTGTTCATACTGTTTATGTGTTCCCATTAAATGCACCTTCTGGGAAACCCAAACATACCCAAGCACACAGCACATGCAGAGATTGAGTCTGTGTGGATCAACATTTACTGTGAACGAAGCCACTCTGAGACGCTTTCTGGAAGAAACACGTAACCTGCACGCATGTAAATAAATAAAGCGTTACACTTCACTCTGAAACCTGCAGTACATATATTAATTTAACTGAATCATAGTGTTTGTGATTTCATAATATCACTATGCTATTATGTTTTTAAAATGTTTTTATATATATATATATATCGAGCTGCCTTAGAAAACAGTCTTATAATTCGGTTCATGGATTCATTTCCGTGGAATGCTCCACTTACGGTATTTTGCCAGTTAATCTACACGGGTAAATTGCGATTAAAATTTTTTTTTTTTAAATCGAGCTCTTGAATTTAATCGAGGAATCGTGACAGCCCTATATAATTCAGTTTAGACAGTTTGCTAGATTGCGGTGGTGTAAAAATGATGGAGAACGATTCATATCGCTGTGAGACGATGGCAGAGTGAGAGAGTTGTGAGAGAGGGAGGATGTAACTCTGTCGTGTTGCCAGATCCAATTATTTTAAGCGTTTTTGGTCTTTTGTTTGTTTTTCTTAGCAATATCTAGCAACACTTCATCACTGGCACTTAAACAGTGTGGGCATGTTATTGCTGACACTATAGCACAATTCTCAACACCCCACCCCAGACCTCACTGATTTTCAAACCCTTGTTATAGACGCACACACATACACACACACACACACCTCAACAAAATGGAAAATAAATTATAATTTTTTTTCATTCTTTTCGAATGTTCTTTTAAATGCATATTTTGTGTTGATTGCACTTGAAATATTCAATTACTGAAATTCATTACATATCCCAGATACATTTATTTTGGTTAACAATACTTCAAATCTTCTTAGTAGTTTTGGCCATAGAGGTTCAGATTACAAAACAAGATAAGTTGCATTAAGTAATTAAGAAATTATGGTTTGTAATTTCTATGCATTTCACAGAACTTCGGTGGCTTTTTATTCTCTGTGCTTTTCACCTTCTCTCTTTCCAGGTTGTTGGAATGGAAGTCTTTGTGATTTGGCTCTGCAGTGCTCCAGTTGGGTACCTGGAGGTCTTCCAGATACATCAGCCTTGGCTCAGACTACAATCTCATATATTCGTTCTTTTACTACATCATAAACGGAGACATCTTTAAGGTATTAGAGCGACTCGGTCAGTTGAGGGATTTTTCTTATTGGAGTAAACGAGTGAAACACATGAAAAGATTTCAGCAATCCCTCAGGAGTACTTGAGTCCACTGCTCGCTTCTGCTGGTAGCCAGTTGCCCCATCAGCCTCACCTTGGACCAGGTTTCTAGAGCACCATAACAACCGATTCCAGACGAAATCGTAGCTCTATGTCCTGTTTTGTCTATGTGGGAGTCATTATGACTCTGTGGGGTGCAATATAATGAAAATGTTTCGACGACAACGCAGGCCAGAGCGAAAACAGATTTCAGAGACGGCTGTTTTCATTAGAGGCCGGGTGGAGGCTTTTGCGCTGGAGAAAATGATGGTTATCATGACACCTTCGAGACGATGATATTACGACAGCAGAGACGCTGGACTAGAGCTGATGATATCCATGGGTGGCTGAGGCCTGTCATCAGGGCCAGGGGTGCTGCCTGCGTGCGTAATGGGTCTCTGCTCTCTGGCGCGGACGAGACTGGAACATTTCAGAGGGTAATGGCCTCTACGAAACCATATCTATAGCAATTCAATTTACCACAGCATTGCAGGCCTCAAAAAAAAATATTCCTCAGAACATCTGCGAAAGCTTCTGCAAATCTTTTCAATTGGACTTAGCGGATTTTTATGCAGTTTTGGCACGGTCTTGTCACTTGATCTAGAAGGACAAGATGTTCTGTTTAAGGAGTAATACTTTCAATATGCACATTAAAATTCGTTTGCTCTAATACCAATGCGTAGGAACAGAGAATGCAAAAAGAAAAAAAAAGAAAGTACTCCACAGGGAGCTGGAAATACATGAATTCGGATCGGCAGTATTACGACTGGCACTTCTTGATGTAACAGACAGAACCATAAAGTAGAAGAATGTGCAATTCGCACACAGATGCAAAAGTACTTCATCTTCGGCGATGAGAGCCACCGTTCTCTCATCCGAAGCAAAATTGAAGTTCGATCAGCAGGTGGCATGTTGCATGTCAACCTCCTTCCTTTATGATGCGTTCATCATAAATTCTGAGGCCTGTTGTTTTTCCACGCTCGGGTCCCTGGCAACTGGCTGTGTGGTTCTAATGAAGAGTAATTTGCTTTCAGCTTCTCTGTCTTTGTGGTGAGGGATTCTGTGCGAGGCTGACTGCTCCTTCCCCAGGCCTAAAGCACTTCCACATGCTCTGGCTCTGCTATACTGCAGGCATTGTGCCAGCGTGAGGTCCACCCTGAACTTGGCCTTTGGCCACCTTTAACCCAGAGGCTTTAGAACTGCACCACCCTGTATTTTTCAGCAAGACCACAGCTATGTGGAGACCCCCTGCTCTATACAAATGACCGTGCAGCGGAGTGGAGAGCAAAATATGTCGAAACAACGCTGAAGCTAAATGTGTCCATTCATCACCTGCAGTTCTGTAATTCAAGTCATTTTTGGCATTGAGAGAGATGATGATTATCTTTTAATCTCATAGTGAACTGATCTGTGGTTTTTAGTTTGTGTTGATTGGAAAGGGACCGTTTATACATGCTTGTCATTATGACATTGTCTGGATTGTATATACTGGGAAGTTTCCTTTTTAAAAGTCCTATTTGCGTAAAAGAGTAGCTAAAGTTGCCTTCACTCTGTCAGTAGGCTACCGTATCAGTACCATATTACTGGTTTAATTACTGGCAACTTTGGTAAATATGAAGGCTGTGAAATCTGCTTTGTTTAACATTTGATCTTTCATATAAAAAAAAAATTACACAAATCTAACCTTTCATTAAAGTAAGGCCCTGTTTACACCTGGTATTAAGAAGCATTTTGGTCAGAGAGACATACCCGTTTACACCTGATGTTTTAATCTGTCTCTTTTGTCCACTTTCAACCACTTCTGTCCTAATTTTTCAGATCTTTCGATGTAATGATGTGATGTAATGTAAAAACAAAATAAGCTCACGCAATTTACAAATGAACACACCAGGAGACAACGGAAAAACACACAGAGAGCAGCTTTAGCCGCAAGAACACGGTGGACGCGGCGAGTGCATGTTAGAAATCAGGAAGATTGTGCTTGGTAAGTTTAAATCCCGTCTGGCTAGTGTGCTTCCTGTAATGTTTATGCGTTAGCTCAATAGGCGGCGAGTAGGCGATCTTTAGTGGCTGTTCGAACACATTCGACCACACGAGTGTTTACACTGCAAAATCCGGTTGAATTTGTTTTCGACTGCCTCTGGAAGTGGACAAGCTCAAGACGCTTTAGATCCGGTTTACAACGATTTAGCATCGTCCACTTTTGATTGATCAACCAAAACACACCAGGTAATCATTCACCTTCATCCATCACAATATAGGATTACCTTTGATTACCTTTACCATCATTTCAAACACAAAATTTTAAGTCTGTTATTTTTTATGTAATTCGTTTTTCCTACTTTGTTATAATCAAAAAGCACTTTAGACATCACAACACTACATTTTGCATGCATTATCTTTTTCTATTTGTGATTTGATTTATTAAAAACAGAAGCCAGAATGTGACAACATATTCATGCACTTTTTTTTTGTTCTTGTGTTCTTGCAAGGAAAGTGCTTCGGAATAACCAGTAATTAGTCACAGACAGTTTTGATTCTGTAATGTTGTGGTGCTTAATTGGCTTACAATGTATTGCTTTCTGTCACATAAACAAAGTCTACAGTTTGTCTTAATTAAAACTACTGGTCTGCTTAGTGGTTTGTAAACCAAACGAAAATCTCTCTCTTATACACAAACATTTACACTCATTTGAAAGTAAAACAGCATAGTCTGATGTGTCTTAATGTCCCTTTTCATGGCTAGTGTTCCCTAAATAATGTATTCCAAACACTGGATTGGGTGTTTGATTTACAAAGAAGTGCATGCTCCTCCGCTGCTTTTTCATTTAGATTTATGTATTCCATTTTGACTTTTACAGGTTTTCCTTTCTGTATTTTTATGAGTTTCTTATTGCTCTTTTTTAGATTTATAGCAACACACTGTACCTAATACATCAGTCATTGTGGGGTTTCTACTATATTTGCGAAGCTGCAGCATGTGTAATAGTTTAACATCACAGCAAATAGTTAATTAAACAAACAGAACAGATGCAGAACACGGAAACGCTATTCTCTGCTGCTGTAATGCCAAAACTGTGCATTTGCTCTGCATGATCACACATTCAGGTAATACAGCCTCTAACCATCCTGAAAACATCAACATGACAGCTCCAGTTACTGTCAGCAGAAGCACAGAAGCATTATGTAACGCTCTCTATGCACAGAGTGGGAGAGAGAACGGTGCATTAATGTTTTTCAGGTGTTTTTTCAGAGGACTCAGGCGGTGAATAAGACACAATCGGGAGCTTCTCCCGAGCTTTACAGAGATCTTCAAGTACTTTGTGGACTTTATAAATGTTTCTCAGTTACTGTAGCTTAGCCTTTGAAAGCCACCACTGCATGTGAATGGCTTGAGGGTCTTGTTCTTTTGAAAGCAGTTTGAATGTCAAAACCCACTAAATGTCAAAATACTAAAAATAATGTTTTATGTTGTAGATACCTGTTAGTTAGATGCCAAAGACCTCTATTATTGTGAGGCATTTTTCATAAACGCTCTTATAGTCTTAACTGAATCAACCCTCATTGTGGGGCTTCCTGTGTTGGTGTATGAATCACCAGCTTTGGATGTGTGTGTGTGCATGTGTGTGTGTCCCTAATTCCTCTAAGCTTAAAAAAAGTCCCCCCAGATAAAAAAATAAATAAAAAAAATTAAAAAAATTGGAACAAACATATAACAAATGTTACTGCTTAAGTAAGTAGCACTTCCTAGACCGGTTTAGAACTTTCTGGAACTTTGACTGTTGAGCTCAACTTATACTTTTTGATATCTGTTTCAGTAGCAATAATGTCACACAAGATAAGTGATAATACCTTACAGAAGAACAAGGCTATTCTGGATCTGGACCAATAATCTAGTGCATTTCAGCAGTCACATAGAAGAAGAGGAAGTGTGCCTTTAGAAGAATAGTAGAAAGTAGAATAGTTGAAGAAAATTTGCAGAATGTTGTATGGTACCAGTTTCTTGGAGTAGAAATCAAAGGAAGAAAGGTTTTGGACACCACTACAAAAGGCTGTCCCCTCAAATAGTGCCCTATTTAAGGGGTATTAGCCCAAACTTTATTGACTGGCTTCTTTCCAGATATCGGGTTAGGGTGGATAAATGTTGTTGTGTAGTTGTTTTTATTTTCCCAGAAAGCAAAGTTGTGGTTAGGCTGCGACATTGAACGCTTCTGAGAACTTGTTGCTATTATTGACAAAGTTTGCAAGGTTCATGACATTAAATCTTTGAAAGATTCAGAGTTCTACTCGAGACAGCAGCAAGTAAACAAGATATCCTTGAGCATATTCAATTATACACATTCATATAAAAAGGCAAACTGGGTTGAAGACTAGTCAGTTGATTAATATGTCTGTTAGATGGCCCCTTCTTTCCTAATTTGCCGTATCTTGGACGGAATAAGATACAGTATGAACCAAACTTTATGCCAACATTTAAAAGTCTGGCTTTCCTAGACTATGTGCTTTTAGACTGTACACTTTTCCTGTCGCGACCGCAGAACATGGATCCTGCTGTGCATGGGAATGGTGTGCTTTCAAGCTCTGCTCAGAGTCTGAGATTGAGAGTCTCATCATCCAAACGATTCCAAATCTCCATGTCTTCCTGTGTCCCTCCATTCCTCCCCCTGTCTCATAAACAAACCACAGCGTTTGGCTAAAGACAGAGAGGCTAGACGGACAACTGCAATTTCAATTTAGCAGACTGCAAAACACTTTATTCAGTCATGCATCAACAACAAAAGAAAAAAAAAAGGAAATATGTGTATTTATTCCAGTTATTCTGTGAGTCTACAAAAATGAGAGACATTATTTTCAATTGTTTCTTCTGGTTTATCATTATTTCTAGGAAGTAATGGATTTAAAGGGATAGTTCACCTAAAACTGAACATTCTGTCGTTATGTTCTCACCCTCGTGTCTTGACATTTCTTTCTTCTGTGAAGCACAACATATATTTCGAAAAATATCAGAATTCATAGATAAACATCCAAACGTGAAAAATCTGGGTCATTATGGCAACTGCCCTGTGTGAAAAGAATGCGTGTATGTTTTTTGCATGCAGGTGTTTGCAGGTTATATATCTCAATGGAGTCACATGGGGTTGCTTTAATAGAACAATGTATTCTACCACTGTGAAGTTTCCAAAACAGAGACCGTTTCCACTTCAGCTCCCAGCAGGAGCACTTTTTTTTTTTTTTTTTTACAGGTAATGGCAGCAACCACTTACTGCTCAGTGAAGAGCACTTACAACTCATCAGATTTGCTGGACAGTTCTTAGAAAAGCCTCCTAAAACTATAAACACTGTATCTGTGAAACCTGCTCCCTGCTTTACAAATCAATAGAGCTTTCAGTGTTATTGACAAAAGAACATAAGCTCTTTGTTCAGCTAATGAACCTGAAAGTCTCCAACTGTCTGTTAAAAACATTTCTGTAAGTCCACCGCTCCAGGAAATTTTTTTAATCTTTTTTTTAGGAAAACAGTGTGTTTTTGAGGGATGTTGTGGCTCTCTATATATGCATTTTTAAATTGGAATTGGTCAAATTGGATTTATCAGTGTAAAGGATCCACTGGAGGCAAGTTGTAATTGAGAACCCAAGTGCAGTTTATTATAAACAAGACATGGGAACAGTGGTTACAGGAAACAATACTTGACAAAGACACATGGCAAACAAGAGGGCTTAAATACACACAAGACTAATGACTAGACAAGGGACACCTGTGAACAATGAAACAATGAACCAATGACAACATGACACATCAGACAAGGGAACACATGGCAGGATCACATGACTTAGAGGGGCACATGACAGACAAGGAAACATGACATGACACAGAAACATGACAAGAACAAACCCAAAATCATGACAATCAGCAGACTTGCATGTAAATTTCTTCGATTTTTCATTTAACTACCTTTGCTGTCATCTCATGCTCAGTTAGTCTTTAAAACACTAACATTTTTACTAATAACTTTTTTATCATTATTAATAACTAACACTGTTAAATTTAATCTTTAGCAAATTTTTAAGATGAAAACCCCTTTTTCATGTTGTAATGTACAATATAATGTTGTGAAGTCTAAATTCAATTTAGACTAAGATATAATAATATCAGCCATTTAGCATAAAAATAATCAAAATTTTCTAAATGATAATATAGCTGCATCCCTAGAAATTATACCTTGTATTTAGGTTGTAGTTCAAGAATGCTCTGATCATAGAGACATTCCTGTACTTACGTATGTGTTTGGGGATATTATTTTTTTTACTTTATTTTATTTATTAAATTTGTATCACATTTTTAAATTAATTGCATTAAATTAAATGTGTTTTATTGTCAGTCTTAATTAAGACTGGACAATAACAACTTCATGATTTTTGGTAATTGGACCTTGCCGATACCAATTACTGATACCTGTATTTTTTGTTTTAAAAATATTTGGTAAAGAAACCAAAATAATATTAGGTGGCTTAATTTGTTTAATAAATAGATGTTTCCTTTAGTCATATTCATGCTTAATTACGCCTTTTAAAATGTATTGTACAAGCTTCTGTGTAATTGATCATTTACACTTTTGCATAATAACTCTTATGACACTGTCAACATTTTCTGATTTCCTAATTTGATTGAGTAGATATTTGAGATTTGTTTTACTAAATACAGTCGAACACAGTTGTTAACTGTGTTTATATTAGTGTGACACTATATCAAGGGTAAATGAAGGCTAAAGATTATTATCCTGCTCTGTGTATTATTATCATATTTAAAGAAGAGAATGAAATCATTCTTTATTTTAAAGCTCATGGGAACATGGACTGCTATTACTGTTTGCATTGGGAGCACAGCATTAGACCTTTCAATCACTAAGAGTGACAGTCCCGCCACCACAAAGGAAACCGTATAATGTGAAGTAGAGGCTAGCCAGCACTTCGCCAGCACCTTGAACCCCTGGCTGTTTCCATTTTCCCTTATTTTCTCATTTTTCCATCAGAAAACACCCTGTCATACCAACTTTCTTGGGCCTTGGGGTCTGCACTGTAACTTTCAGCGATAACCTCTAAAGTACAGCCGTTCCCGAACAAAATTACGGTCAGTGTTTTTGTGAGCTACGTCCCCTCATGCCCTGCTCCTCGTCTGGCCTTGCTGTTTTGTGGGCTCTATAATGGATGAAATCTGTCTAACAGCTTGTTGTGAAAGCTTGTAGTGAAAAAGATCTGCTTCACAGGGAGCTTGCCAATTAAACCGAGGGGCTTCCCTTTCTTCATGAGCCAAAGACTTGGAGCAGATTCCCCTCGCTGGGAGAGAAGGAACAGTTGGGGGATGAGAGACGGATAGGGAGAGGGGAAGAGATAGCGGGAAGAAGAAAGATGTTGCGGTCATTCACAAAACAGCTTGTCGGGAATGGAAAACATGTTCCTCTGAACACTAAACTTGACATACTCCCTCAAGGAGTTCCTGAAGGTAACTGGTTTGACCAGTCACTGACCTGATTTCCCTGCTGGTCAAAGTAAGTGCATTGTTTGGTAAAGAAGTCTGGTCTGGGCCAGTATTATAACCTGACCTGGATCTGGATCGATGCGAGTATTTGAGTGACCCTGATCAACCTAATTATTGTAAGAAGCTGCATTGGTTTGGAGGTATAGCATAAAGTTCATCGTCCTGTGAGAACCAGAGAGAGTGTTGTTGAAATAGCTGATGGCAGGCATTTTTCTCTCATGTCCTCTTGATGTCTTTCTTATTTGCTGCTGTTTTTTCCTGCCTGCGGTAAATGCGGTAATTTAATTTCACCCTTATTTCTGCTTTTGTATTTATTTTTTTCTTTGAGTCTAATTTTCCTCTGTAGTGGGTGCCATGACACCTTTCAGAGCCGACTGTTGAGTTCTTTCGGTTTCTTTATATTTATGTGAATTATATTCACATGGTGAGTGACCGCAATACCAATCTTAACCCTGGACATAAAGTGCTTGAGTACTCCCTGCTCATCTCTGTAAAAAGAGTCATAATGGCTTTTTGTTTTTCATGTGTGAGACTGCCATGGTGAGCAGATGCCAAGTATGCATTTCATAAAGTTAGAGATGCACAACCTATAATTCAAACAGAGAGAGTCGAGGGATTTTTGTTTGGTTAAAATACATATCCTTGAATGCTGAGAGGTGCAGCTGCATATCCCCTTTTAAATAAACGGGCTCATATAGATTCAAATGTATTTTCGAAGAATTTATAGTAACGTTTACTTTGCTAATAATGTTCTCACGCTGAACATTTCCAAACTTTGAATCAACCAGAGTCATCATGCTTACTTTGTGATACCATTTTGGGCCTCTTACAAAATAACTAAACTATCTCTCTGCCCCAGAAACTTTTATCCAGGTTAAACTAACAGGTGTAGCGCAGATATATCTGTAGTGTGTTGGGAACAGCTGTGCTGATGCCATAAAGGCTTGTTCCCACTGGAGCAGAAGAGCAGTGATTTCATTAGCTACACTGCCTGGTTTATTTAGACAAGTCACTATAAACAGGAACCGGTATGATTCAGCAAACAGGCGAGCAGACACAGATGTAGCCGGCAGGCAGGCCTCATTAATCGATGATTAAAACATTGCAGACCTTCTTTTTATAGCTCTGCACCAGTGTGGGAGGTGACACAGTATGTAATGCAGTGGTGTCACTCAGAGTTTAGTCATTACATTCAGTTTTGTGGGTACAACCAGGAAGTTACTGAAGCAACTAGATGTTTCTTTTCATCAGTCTAGTTTTCTCATCATGTATCCCTGATCCTATATGGACTGCTTAGTGTTTTGAAACAGCATTCATTTTCTGTGCTGAAACTAGGAATATTAAACCGAATATAAAATCTACAATCTATCTATTTATGTTAGGCTTACCGACCGTATTGACTTACAAAGATAAGGCAAGAACACATTTTTTAAAAACATTTATTTGATTTGATTATACATTTTTTAACTAAAAGTTTCCTTTCCTTTCCAAGCTCCGAAAAGCATACATTTTCTAGTAAGAGATGGTTTACAGTGCGTGCATAATTATGCAAGTTGATATACTGATCATATTTTTTTCCCCAAGTACATTTGACCAATTCCAAACCACATCAATCTTAATAACTTCTATTCATTTTGTATTTACACTTCTTTTACTGGCTCAATACTGGTAAATCATTTTTAACTAAAAATCAGGTGAGAAATGCTCCTTAGTGTTACCCTGGTAATCCAGAGTTCTCGCGAGAGCACAAGTTGAATTTGCTCAGCGAGTTACTCTGGTGTCGAGTAATGATGCTCATTAAATATGCCCCTCGATCCGAGCTGCACCAATCACATCGGGTTATCTGATATAGGCGGGCCAGAGGCGAGCTAAACAGATGCCGACAGCGCTGTGACGTCGAAGTCATTAGTAAACATTGCAAGATGGCTATGGATGAATACCAGTTGTTTGAAACGTCTTTGGCCGCTACAATGATCGAGTTAGACTTGGCTAAAACAGGAACAGAAGACGGCGCTCGAATCGTTCCTTTGCAAGAAAGACGTTTTTGCTGTTTTGCTGACCGGATACGGTAAGAGTATAATCTACCAGTTAGCTCTGCTGGTAGCTAAGCGTATGGGGTTTATTGCTGTGATTGGTCGTAGTGTTATCCTATTGCGTGCAGTGAGATTTTCAAATGCATGCTTGGTGCCGCCCCTCGAGCTGGCCGATTTTCATTAGTCGACGCCAGACCATTAATCTTTTAGATTTAGGTCTGGATTTCCAGGCTACCTTAGGCCCAATCCCAATTCTATTTTATACCCCTTCGCCTACCCCTAACCCTTCGCCTACCCCTAACCCTTGCCCCTTGAAACAGAGTGTCAAGGCGTAGGGGTGAAAATATTCCCCTAAGAAATGGGACACCACTACTACACCGTTACATGTCATTATACATCGTCGCTAGCGCCTACGTCACAGGAGATGCGGCAATGTTTATTACAAACTTCCAAGATGCCGTCGTCAGCTGTAGTCTTGCGTGAGTTACAGCTATTTTTTGTATTTTTCTTCTGAAGTTTGCAGAAAATAACGAAGATGACGATATCTTTGACGCCTAAAAGCTGCGTTCACACCAAACGCGAATAGAGCGTCTGGCGCGAGTGATTTCAATGTTAAAAGACGCGTTTACACGCGTCTGGAGGTCTTGCGGTGCGAATGAGGCGTTTAGTGCGGCGCGGTGGACGCGAATTCACCTCATTCGCTTCAAACTTTTGCTTTTTACACGCATCATATTGTTAACGAACTTTAACGATTTTTTTGCAACTGTTTCTTTGAAGAACATGACTGTAAATATGAACACAAGATTGAATGTGACAAAGAAAATGATTATTGGCAGTCATGTTGCCTCTGTAGCCGGTGTATGCAGGTACATTTCTCATACCCCTTCGTTTGAAGTGTGGTCCCGAAAAATCTTCGTTTCAAGGGCTATCTGGCCCTTCCCCTTACCCCTACCCCTCCAACCAAAAGAGAATTGAGACAGCCCTACCCCTTCACGTGCACACGCAAAACAGAGGGGAAGGGGTAAGTGAAGGGGTAAGGGGTAGAATTGGGATTGGCCCTTAGTGTACCTTAAAACAAAGAAATGTTGACTCATTTCTGGCATTACACAGTTGATCAGATGATCTCTCTAAAATTCCGCCCCATATGTCACGACTTTACTAACATTAGCTATCCGCTCCGTACCAGCCAAAAAAATTCATTCCAGGCCTGTGTTTGTTCTTCATGCTCTCTCCATCTCTCCCCACGCTTCAGAAAATCTGCATGTTCTCCCATTTCCTCCACATATGGTTCGCACACAGATGCCCAAATTGTTTTCGCAGCTTCCCACCTCTGCATCCCAGGAACCACAACTGGCCGGGCCCAAACCTGCGCCCGGCTCCCCACTTCCTCCTCCTCTTCTGGAGAGCTCCCACAGCTGTAACACATGCAGGCACGGTTTGATTAAAGCTCGTTCATGTATTTTGGCGCAGACCGTGGAGGTTGTAAATGCTCCGCTGTTAACAAACGGCTTGTATTCGGCTGCCAGGACCAGCCCCACAACCTGCTCGGAAATCCGCTACTCGCTCCCGTGCCATCCCACATCCAGACCTCTTTCCACTCATCCACACAACCCGACTCATTCATCCATCACTTCTGCTGCTGCTTGCCCCGTTGCAATATTCGTCCTCTTCTCTCTTAGTCCCTTAATCCGCCTTTTCATTTAACTCATTTTCCAGGCTTTTGTTTTCCTTCCCTTTCTAAATGTCTCTTTCTGTCTCGCTCTGTCTGTGTTTGTTGTTTGGCAATCTCTGTTTGCTCTTATCATATTTGCACACAGACCCCCTGTCGTTTGGACTGTTCTACAGGGGTTTGTTTCGGTCTCTGAAGAAAGAGGAATGAAAAAGCAAGAACGACTGAGAATGAGAGAAAGCATCAGCATTAACACATCTGTTGTAGCGTTGCTGCTGAGGAGTTGAGCGCTGGCAAAAATAAATCACGGCTGCACCCGAAGCTTCCAGAAACAGAGAAAGAGAGTGCATGTGTACTGTAATTGTGAGGATTCATGGCTTTTTCATATGGATAGAGACCTTGAGAAAGCAATCTGTTAGCACCACAATTCTTGTTCATGGGCACACCGTATTTTTGAGCCAGTCACCAGTCAGTGATAAATAGCATTTTGCTAATATGTGCATAAGTAAGCATAGAGAATGTAATAGTATATGTTGCTTGCAAAAAGAATTAGGGATGAGAATCGATGAAATTTTTTTTTTACAATAATTTCAGTCTTCAATCATTTATATAATATAATTTTGTGTTAATTTTATGTTGCTTGTAAAATGATTTAATAAGAATTTATTAAAATGTAATTAATCACAGTTTTAATCATGTTAAGTGCATAAATTACCCCAAATGAATGAAGAATCAACATAAGTATAGTATAATAAATGTTTCAAAATGATAAATAAAAATAATTCATAAATAATGTTTGTTTAATACCATCTTTTTTTAAATGAATAAATACTGATGAAGACTTATGATGTAAAAGCCTCTAAGTCTGTTTAAAGTTTTTGTTTAATATTAACATTTTTATCAGGCTCGTATAGGTTAAAAAACATAAAATTACACAAGAAAAAGGATACAATTGCTTCTATTTTTCTTAAACAGTGACTTCCTAAAACTATGGCTCTCTCTTTTAATAGAAAAAAGTAAATACTGCTGCAACCGGATATTTGAAAACTTGCGGTACGAATACATGTACCATTACACCCCAACTCATTCTTGTTTCTGCAAATGGTCTGTCTCCTCCTATACCGTCTGTGGTATTGGCTACAAAGCTTGTAGCAAATAACTGTAAGTTGTCTGCTAAAAGTCAAACCAGTGAGTTTTTTGTTTTTTTTATCCATGTGAGGTGTACATTCGTCTAAGTTAAACACGCTCCCACTAGTAACATCTGCATTCTTTTAACAGTATGTCCTGAGTATATTTGACAGTGCCTTTCAGCTGACCTGGTATCTTAGACATTTAGAATAAAGACATGACTGCAATTGATATATAGCAGAATGATGAGATTATCGATCATAAATCCATTATGATGAGACTGGGGAATGGTTTTGGAGGGGAGATCTGAAGAACTCCTGGTGCAGACTGGATACGTTCTCCTTACTGTGAGTCATATTCTTTATGTTCCAAATATTTCTTTTTGTCTCCGTCAGAGGAATGCTTGTCCACCATGCCTGTTGAAGGTTCTTCGTGGAGCTGCTAATAACTCTTTGAATCATTGGCTGAAAAAACAGGCTGAGAAAATGTTTCTACAGCTGTTCCCAAGCTGTGCTGTTAGTGTGCGCTGAACCTTTTTCTAAGCCACTGGATCAACTCTCAACAGCCACGGTCATTCATAAAACACACTGTATACCCCAAGAGCACCAAACCGTCACCTAGGAACTTGTCACCACAGAAACCTTACCAGTAAACCAGTCAACACATTGCAATTTACGAGCTGAGAATACAAGGATTGAAATGTATCACAACAATGGCACTCAGGCGACGTCATGACGGCTCTGATTTTCTGTACCACTGGTAAATTGAAAGTGATACATCTGAAAATTCCTTTGGAACTCATTGTATATTTTTTAATCGGAGCTGCAAGCTTTATCATTATAGGTTTAACAGATTTTGGTACATTTACTCTTATTTTTGAAGCCGTTTTATACAAGCTTGTCTGTAAGACAACCAGGGCTTTGGAGTAGAATGGCCTCCTTAAAAATTCAATTCTGATGCTTCATTGACCAAGATTTGATAGTGTTCCACACTTTACCCTTAGACTTTTACCTCCCTGTATTAAAATTAACAATCTAGAACTGCATGAAATGTTCTGAGCCCTGGAACCCCAAGAGCATGAACTATAGAGACAAATTTACGACGGTTTTCCGTACGTTACCACAGCATTACGAGAATGTGTGTGTCTCTGAATATAATGTTCCATGATTTTTTTGCCTTCTGTTTTCCTGGAAGTCATTCAGTTTGGAGCTATATTTTAAAAAGATGCATTTTGTGGTTTGCTACTGATATACAGCACTTTATTTGCTATCTGGCCAATTTAATAATTTTTTAATCTAAAGAACTATAATTTTGTGACGCATTAACCATTTTTTGTGGCAATCCATAAACTGCCAGTTCACTAAATCCTGTCTGTGATCCATGAAAGCTCTCCAGGAATTGGTCACACTCACCTGCTGAAATGATGAATTGGATGACTTTGTTATATTTCAGGACTGGAAAATTCCAGAACAACTGGGAATTAACTGGCCAATTTCTTTGTGAACCAGGGGACTGAATGATGTCTGTGAGGCAGAACCACTAGTGTTTATCACTGTACACTCTAAAAAATGCTGGGTTAAAAACAACCCAATTTGGGTTATTTTTGGCAACCCAGCGCTGGGTCAAAAAGGGACGTACCCAGTGCTGGGTTGTTTTAACCCAACTAGTTGGGTTAAATGTTTGACGCAGCATGCTGGGTTTTAAACTAGAAATTTAAACTAGAAATTTCCAAATTGGGTTACATCAACCCAGCATCCTTACCCAACAGTCTCATCCCAGCGTTTGGGTTGAAAAAACAACCCAGCATTTTTTAGAGTATACTGATGGAAAAACAGACCAAATTTAACACATTAAACCATGGCTAGGCATCTTTCCCCCCTAAACTTTGGGAAACTTGATATTTTCTATTTTGCAGCACCAAATAGTATAGTGGCCAATGGTACACTCTACTCTCTAAAATTGTCACATTTTCCATTTTCATTTGTATTTCCTTAGAAATTCTCTCTTGTCACTTCTCTTGTCCAAGTCATTTATTCCTTTTTTGTACAGTTTAGCTCTACACCTGTTAATCATTGAGTGGCTATCTGAAAACACACACACCTCATGGAATCACTCATCCAGCATATGTTGTTCACATGCAGCAAGAATCCGTTCCTTGGCATCTGTCGAGTACTTAGGCATATGCATATAGTTTTAAGAATGTATTTTGCATTCACATCACTCTTGCACCTGTCTCATCAAAAGGAGGATAAAGATACATTATGAAGAGCAAGTCCAAATTCGGTGCTAGTTCATAGCTTCAAAGCTTTAATAGCTTTAACTTTTACAACAGAGCGTCACATCAGGGCTTTGACTTCAATTGGATGCAACAACTGGAAGACCTATTTATCTTAACTCTTTCCCGGCCATTGACGGAAATGTCCTGCTTTCCGTGTTTTCACTCTTATACGGTAGAGGGCGCTATTATGCATCTTCTGTAAGACTGATGAATCTCCTGATCAAAACACAGGAGAAGAAGCAGAAACAAGTGATATCATATGTAAGCAGATGTATATGTAAAATAATGCGACCATCAACATTAAACAGCATATAAATCAAAACTGCCTAATGTTACGAAAGAAATGTCGACCAAGAATGAGCTATAGGACTGTGCAAGCTTTGGGGGTGTTGATCGAGTCGATCTCCATTTATGTTTTGATCATCTTTCTGAATCTGATCCAGAGGTAGTCTTTGACAAAAACACGATTTTCTCAGATTTTTGCTCAAAATGTTGCTTTTTTATGAAACTTACCAACAAGTTCTGATTAAAAAAAAGGAGTGCATGAAGCTAGAATATTTTTGTTGTTGTTGTTTAAAAGTAGAGGGTTTGTTCTTTCTTTTGATATGTTGCATAATATATTCATACAACAAAATATTCTGGGGGCCATGAAACTTTTGTGAAAATTATAAAAATGCTGGCGGTGACTGGCAAGTTTTTTCAAAAAGACTGGCGGGGAAAGAGTCAATGTTGTAGTCTTGTTTGGCTCTTACCAAGAAGTCACATTTGAGTTTTGCATGCTTGTGGTTGAGAGAATTAGATAAATGCTTAATCAGTTATCCTGTTGAAAAGACCAGCATATGTTGTTGTTTTTGTGCTGTAGATCCTGTTTCTATCATACTTCTTAACTAGCACTAACCAGCATAAACCAGCCTGGGAGTGTCCACTTTCCATTCTTCCTCACTTTGTTCATTTTGCATACAAGCCCATTTGCAAGTAAAAAATGATTTGTACACCGAAACCAAATGCAACCTTTTATGTAACTCAAGACTATTTCAGCTCATCTTTTCCCACAAGCCAGTCTTCTTGTCTAATACAGACAGCTGTCAATGACTGATTAACCCTCCGTCTTTTCCTCTGCTCTTACTTTAACTTCCCTCCCACATCTGATGATTTCTGACATCTTTGCATTACTTAAACTGACAGCACTTATACCATTTCCAGTGCTCTTCTGCTTGAAGATTGCTCCATGTGTCCAGAGGCAAGTGCTCTTGAAATGAGGATATACTACTTCCCAATTGAAGCCCCTTGAATCACAGATGCTCTTTAGGAGTAAGGCCCATCAGGTTGACAAAAAGCAACTCTTTAAAAAGCGTCTGGACTGCCCTGGTGATCCAGAGCCAGGAGCAGCAAAAGGTTAAAAGCGCCCGAGCCACACAGATGCATTCTTCAAGGGGCGAGTAATGGGATCAGGGTTTCCATAACTCTTACGAAGAGCCAATCCTCCCTCGTTTTGCCTGGTTAGTCCTCAAAGGGAAGTCTGTATGTCAGTGGAGGCTGGGTAGAGATTTTAACGGCTTGCTGCTGCTGCTTTTTTTTTTGGCCTGAAACTCGATTTTCATGGTGTACTGGAGAGGACACCATTTGAAACCAGGAAATAAAGATCTATTAATGTGGGCCATATAACCTGCTCTGGCATGAAGAGATATAACTGTGATTGAAGCGGCTGAAATAGTCATCGTTTCAGACATCCCACAGGCTCCACAAGAAACAAGGAAGGTCCAGGTTTTTTTTTTTCTTCGTTTTTTGTCCAACTGACATTGCTGGCTTAACTTTTTAACTTTTTTTTATTAAGAAATGTGTTGATGCATTGCCCGTTCTTTGCCATTATTCATCTTTAAAATCTACTCCAACAACTTGCTGAGTGACTTAACACAACCCTGTTTCTCTTATCAGTCTCTCTTTGGCCTTCATCCTGGATTGCTGTTCCCCAGACGGCCCTGAGGCGAAGTCAAACTCCCATTCTGAACCACTGCCTGAGAAAGTCCAGAGAGAGGGCTTCATCAAAACACAAACTTGACCTCTCACCTCTGTTTCTTCTGTGAGAACCTGTGCGTCTGTCTGGTGACCTAATGCCAAGAGTAAGTCACCCTAGACTACTGTATCCTTGTGATGATAGGTAAGCTCACCTCACCTCTAAATCTCAAGAGGGGCCTCATTTGTACTTTGTTGGCATTTGTTTCTGCTCTAGTGACTCATTTATCATGGTGGTCCCGTGTGCTGTGGTGTACTGTATTGGGGGCAGGATTTGGGATGTAAGTGTGGTCAGACTGCTAAACTTGGAAGATGGAGAGCCAAAGGCCCAGCGGGCGTGTCAGACTTCCACTGCTGAAAGAAGCCATGGTGTGTTGCTCATTATGAGAAGCCGTATTTCAGTAATGTGGGCTAGAGAGAGGCCTAAACAAATACAGGCTTTCTGTAACCTGGAGGTTAGAAGTGACGGCGTGCCTGCTCCGTGCTAAACGTCAAAGTAATTGATTCAAAACATTTCTCTTCACGAGAAAGAACACACCCAACCAACATTGCTGACTGCCTGACTGAATTGTATTAAGATTTTTATCTTTTAGTCTTAATATTATTGTTTAAGATTAATTAATATTATTGCATTTTACCAGACTACATTTTTAGAATTCTTTTTATTAAAAATATCTACAGTGTGTAGTTACACCCCCTTGACATTTTGACTTTTTTCTCTTTTGTGATGTCCGTTACAAAGCAAGCTGAGGAAAATATTGCTATTATTATTATAATAATAATAGTTATTAACTTGGAACAATATGCACAGATAAATTGTACACCAGGAACGTGCATTTAAGTAATTAAGGTCAGTTTTGATTTCATGTCCACTGTAGAAATCGATACTGGTGGCTCAAATCCAAATTCTCAAATGATATCGGCAAACGTGAAGCACAGAGCAATTACTGTACAGCCTGTGTTGGTAATGCTCGCCATTCATCGACTTCTCTCGAGCGAAGCCCAGCATTGCTGCTAATTAAAAGGGCTTCATTGTGTTGATCCGAACCCCTTTTCACCTCACCTTGGATCAGGTGACGCCAACAAGGGAGAAAATGAACGAGGGATTAGCAATGCAAAACAAAGCTCTCTAGCATGTCCTCAGAGTGCTCCTGGTTTGCCACCTGGACTCTGTTATCTGACCCTAGTAGACACACATAGATGCCACTACACTTACCTGGATCATATTCCCCATATCACCCTCAACCAAAGAAGGGCTACAGTAAATGTTTGTTTTGTTTGATTTCATCTGCACATAATTAATCATGCAGTGTTGTGTGCAATGTTCTAGGAAGAAGCAGACCTGTGAAAATTAGCTTAACATGCTATTATATATACAGTGCATTAGTTAAGTGCTACTACAACATAGACTTTGTTTACCAAGAGGTCAGTCACCTGAGCAAATACAGCCTTGTAATTGATGTCTTTCTTGGATTTTTCAAATTGCCAGCCAGTTCGTCTGTATTTGTAGGCCTTATTCCATAATAAATTCCATAAATAAGTACAGTATTTCATGTAACTTATGTATAAGTCTCAGGAGAAGGTGCCTAAAGCAAAACAATGGCACATTTCATGTCATTCTAAAGCCAAACGTGGAATGTCTGTGTGAACTTGTCTGGCTCAACCATTGGCACAGACGTAATGTAACCTGTTTACAATGTCGTCACGGTTTAAGATGCATTAATCATACAGCGAGACCTTGAGAAAACCCACTCCTGTGGAGAAATAACAAACTTCCATATTTCTAAGGCTGTAACTGGGTTTTATAGACTGCATTTCATAGCAGCACATTTGTCACAGCTGGAGAAACAAAAAATAAATGAGGAAGTTATTGCATGACGCATTATAGAGAAAAGCGAGATTGCTCAGAATACTTTTTTCAATTATCTAGGGGCTGTTCACACCGTTATCAACAAAAAACGCAAAACTTTTTATGTGTTTTGGCCGTTTATTTACACGACAACTAAGTTTTGGTGGCCTGAAAATCCAAACATTTGAAAACGGGCTTGAAAGTGCAAGTTTTTAAAAACGAGACCGTTATTGTCTTTGTGTAAAATACAAAAATGTGAATTTGTGAAAACAGTGATGTCATGAGCATGCGTATTACATGCTCGATGCTTTCGCCATCTTGATTGTTTGGCTGTTAATCGCATACTTCCCTACAATATAATTGGTGAAAAACTAGTATGACAAAATAAGTATGTCTGAATTCACAGTACTCATAAAAGAGTAGGCAAAAAGTACCCGGATGACTTATTACTTCGGCAGGATTCTAAAAATATAAAAATTAATATGATTAGCATAGCTGAGATAGTTTGGGCTTCAGATATAACATATATATACAGTATACAATCAACAATAAAATTAATTTAGTATATTGTATGTCAGTGCAGTACATTACCTGTAAATAGCTGATAAAACATTTTTAATGACTGCAATGTATTGTATATTAGTGTATAGTGCACAATGAAATCAATAATTGAGCCTATATATTTACATACTGACATGAATATAAATCAGACTGCGTTATTTTATAGATATTCACTTTGTATATTAAACCCTTGGTACTATACATTATGCTAACGTTACAACACATATCGAAGAATTCAGAACAACTTTGTTGTTGGCTATTTCCTATTTTTTTTCCTATTGTTTAAAATGAGGTCATTGTGTTTTCTCTGGTTGGGACATGCCATTATAGTCATTTGAAAGGTCTCATTTGTGCTTTTTTTTGTCGGATGGAACAGGAGTAGGAAACTCATGCTGTGATAAGAGTAGGGTGACAAGTAAATATAGATTGTTGGACATCCTGATTCCCATTGGGCTCATTAGACATTGTTCTCTTTCTTTCCTACTCTATTTCATTCACTCTGACACTCTCAGAAATTTTCCACTGGTCTGTTTCACCTTCTCTAAGAAGGTTAATTGCTGCCCTTTGGCCTCTTCGTGCCCGAGCAGAATTTATGTACTCTCCACAATTTCCATTTTAACCACATACAACCTTCCTGAGCACAGCTTGATTTATCCAGCAGCACCCAGGCAGAATGTGTCGGCACACAGAACCCAATAAATCCAGAGCAGACTGCATTTCTAAACCGTTCTTAAGCTCTTCAGTGAGTGTGGTCCTTTGTGATGTTGACCGGGATGGCAAACAAGCGCACTATTTAGGTGGCACCCTGTCTATCACTGCGGGTGCTTCTTGATCTGGCGGCCCGCATGGTGTGCTGGGGTCATGAATAATTCCCGCTCAAGTCGCTGACTTTGCCCCCCGTATGTTTGCATGTCATCTCTTAGCATGGCACTTTGGCACTCGGACGGCGTTAATTATTTATAACGTTCATCATCACTTGCTTTGCTTGACTGAGCTGTGTTGTTCAAGTGTGTGTGAGTGTGCATTTTTAAGTGTGCACGTGTGTTTTAATGTGCGGTTTCTTCTGTGTGTGAAAACAGTGTGCTCTATGTGTTGTAGTGTTTTTAGGTTCTGCCCTTTATAATGAGGACAGGGTAAACACTGAGCTTTTCATTAATTTATAAACTTACTGAATGGACAAACTCGTTTATTACTTATTTAGAGGCGTTTGTTGCGGGCCACCAAGAAACAAGACGGTCCCACTCGTCTCATGCTGCGCTTCCTTACTGTCCCTATCACAAGGACGAGCCATTTATCAGCATGTATTTTTGATGGAGTATCTGACTGAGTGTTTCGTGTTTCAATAGACTGATACGGTGTCATCGTGTTCACAAGTTTACACGCATAGGTCTTACTGGCCTACGTCCGTTACACTCAACCCAAACCTCACTCCCATCCGGGTCACGGCACCAAATGTTACCGGTCCTACTGGACCCGCTCCGTGCGGGATTCGAATATATATCTATAGATAGATATATATATTTTAATGCAGTTAATTCCTGAAGGATCAAATGGAAGTTCCATAAAAAAAAAAAATCCAAAAACATAAAAAATCCTTCACTCATAAATATATCCGATTATGGAAATAAAATGAGATTGATGGACCTGTAGAACAAAAAGAAACCTCTGTAAGCCAGAAGCAGCTCCCAGACGCCTTTTCAAAGTTTCTGTCCAGCTCCCTGGCTCTCTTTGAGACCGCTGTTACCTTGTTTTTCTGGGCATTGAGTGGAAATTTTCATTAATATTTCCAAAAAAGCTGCAAATTTCTTTGAGAGTTCAGAGCAATATGAAGTCTTTCAAACAGGTTCTGCTGTTTTCCTTCAGAACAGATGTGTTAATATTTCAAGTGTTAAATGGGACGGTCGCATGCTCTCAAATTGGCCAATTTTGTCCATTTTATTTCCAGACTGGCACTTGAAAAGAAATCGCTCTGTAAACAACATATTTCCAGTAAGAGTGACATCTGTTCATAAAATACCTCTTAATCAGATCTTAAAAGAAACGGTCTGTTTCATGACAACGACAAATGACTCTATTAAACGCAGATTTTGATATGTTTACCCAGGGCGTTTGGCCTTGAGCTCTGCTTCATTTGAAAATCACTTGCTCTTTGTGTGGACTGTACATTCACACGAAGATGAAACAAAACCGTTTAAAAACCCATCCCCGACGTGGGGCTGAAAAGCTCTTTTATTAATACAGGCTTTAGGCTGTGCTTTTGAATCGTGTTTGCTCAGATGATTATGAAGATTAAGCGTTGTTTCTGAGATCCAGCGAAAACAAAGTGCAGATCCCCCTGATCGCCAACCACAGGCCGACTGCTCCGTGTGTGTGTGTGTATACGCACGATATAATGTCAGAAAAGTTGCATGTGCGCGTTGTAGAGACCACCATCACTTTACAGCATCAAAGGTGACCACTGATCCCCTCCACATTCTCATTTACATTGCATGACCTTTTTAATGAACCGTGCACGCAACATCTGTACTGGATACCTTTACCGGTCTCAAATACCTCTTCCTTATTTTCCTGTCCTAAACGTTGTGGACTTTGTAAAAGTAGATTTGCCTTTTGGTACTTTATCTCTTCACCTCTTCACATGCCGCAGTGACTGATATCTTTATTCACTGTCTCAGAGGTGAGCTATTTGATGAAAACAAAACTAAATCAGCTCCTAAATCAGAAACCACCTACAACAACTGCAAAACTTGAAACCGAAATTATATCAAAATGTATGGACCATATAGAGCATATAATGTCAAATACATTACAGACCATTTAATGTAGAGCTTCTTTCCTGGGTAGATGAAGGTGTAATTATATTAGAATAGGTCAGTGTTATTTTAGTATCATTGAGACACTATTACTATTTTTAATATTTTGTTTGCATTTTAATTTTAGTTGAAGTTTTAGTCATTTTCTTGTGTTGTGATTTTTATAAAAAAATTTACTCGTATTATTTTTATTTCAGTTTTAGGTTTAGTTATTTTAGAACATCTAGCTAAACTAACTGAGAAAATGAGAAATGTTGCCTTTGTTTTTTTAAAGTTTATTTTATGTTAATTTTATCAACCTCAATATGTATGTGTGTGTGTGTGTGTGTGTGTGTGTGTGTGTGTGTGTGTGTGTGTGTGTGTGTGTGTGTGTGTGTGTGTGTGTGTGTGTTGTGTTTGTGTTGATTTGGATATTTTAAGAAACAGCCTGAATTATATTAGAGTTTATTTTACAGTTTATTTAAATAGCTGAATTATCAAATGAGAGACGTGTTTTTTATTTTATTTTTATTATTATTATTCATTTATATGTTTAAGAAAAATTCTCTAAACAAGTTAGAAAATTCCGCTCACAATTATTTTCAGGCAGCAAATATTGCCCCTTGGTAAAAGATAAACTTTTAATATTGCTATCTGTGTCCAATTTTCTCTGTCTGTCTTATTGCAGAACACATGGTCTTGTTGAGGCAGGATGTGTGTTATCAGGGCTAACAAGAGACTGAAAGGGGGTAATTGTGCACAAGTGACTACACACAGGTGTCTTCACCCTCCCAGTGTTGAGCTGACACAGGCCCTTGCTGACAGCTGAGGACAGGTATAGTGTGTGTGTGCGTGTGTGTGTGTGTTTGTGGCCATCATTTTCAGAGCCTCACTGTGCCACTGTCGTTACTATGCAAATGCAGCTTAGATGGTTAAATAGATTGAAGAAAATCAAATATGACATCATTGAAATTCAAATATTTGCCCAGATTTTGCCCCAATTTTCAGTCTGGCCTTGTTGACGCTAGTTACCGAAAGTCTGCAGATTTTTGGCAGTCTGAGTTGATGGATTTTTGGAAGAAATTATTATTTGTAACCCTCATTTTGAACTTCTGTCTAAAATGATCTGTTTTTAAGTGGTGGCTCCTTTATGGCGTGTCTGTAAACAGCCACTGTTATGATTGGCTAACATCATTGCATAGGAAAACGTATCAACACCTCCACGCTATTGCACGTGAGTAAGTGTTTTGAAAACATCATCCATATAAAACCGCAATTTACAGACAAAGCATTATGAAATAATTTACAACTGCTGTCAGATCCAGTACAGCTGACTACTTCATATGTCAAAGTGTCTTTGCAAACTCTTCGTTACATTGTGCCTCGTTTACAAAATAATCTGCAGTCAAATGCTCCGAACAAACATAAACGCATAAATGATTTCTCATGTCATGACCCCTTTAAGATTTTAAAATCAGTTCAGATTGTAAAAGTTGTGAGGTGTATTCCAGCTTTAAGTAGAAGATTTTCAAATGCAAGTTTGCAAAAATTAAGTTTGCAAAAACTGAACTAAGGCAGATCTACAAAAAGTTTGATTGGGAGTGTATATGTGAATGGTTTACAGAAAAGTCGACTGAACTTGAAAAGTTGTTTGAAAATCAGTATGATATATTCCCAGTTATTTGAGAAACTTTTACATCATACAACGCATTGTAGATTTACAGTGATGGATGATTATTTTGACATTTGGATTATTGCATGTGTTTAAGCACTTGTGGGCTCATTAGTAAGTTCTCAATCCATAAATTCGACAGCTTTATATAGATAGTCCTTGATTAGGATTGTGATGTGGTTGAGCTGAACAGCTGGAACGGAGTCTGTAAGAAACCCAACCTGTGGAATTTAATTTTGATGCGAGTCTGGTTAACACACGGTTTAAGTTAATAAAAAACACTGTCAGATTTAAGTTCATAATGAACACTGTCAGATTCCAGCCTGGCTGCACAGTCTCTTTTAAACAAACGCATGGAGTGGATCGACGGGACTCGGGGGAGCACGGGGGCCAGCGATGAAAACGAAAATAAACGAAAGCCAAGGAACGAGGGATTGGTGGAGAGCTGGTGGCTGTCAAGAGCCTTAAAGCGGAGGTACATTTGCAAGTGATAAACTGAGAGAGCGAGCAAAAGATAAAGGTTGGGTTAAAAATCCAATTCCTCCTCAAGAGGTTTATGTGGTTGCCAGCGCAAGTGGACCATCCAAATATCCATTTTGTCCATGTCTTGCCGTCTCCGTTTCCAGCGGTGCTCGACAAATGGTCGTTAACCAGCCAAATTAGAAAAGCAAACTCCCGACAGGCTTATGCACAATCCAGAAAATAATAAACCCACAATGAGGAGCATCTTCTGGGGGCCTCCAAGCATCCTGGAACTGTCTGGCGTGGACAGAGATAAGCTAAGACAATGAGGCTGGATGGAGCAGGACAGATAGGACTGAAGCCAGTGGAGGATGAGGGCTGCTGTCTGCTGCCATGGTCTTGAGCCTTTCTGGAGCCACAAAACACTTCATTTTAAAATAATTTCATTTATGTAGCATTGACTAAGAGCTGAGTGTCATAATTGTGAGCTAATAAGCTCTGTATTTAGGTGTAGGATAGCAAATAGAATCACAGTCTGGGAAATGTTTTTTTATTTACATTTTTTTATTAAAAGTGTGCTTTATAAAATCCAATATTCAAATTAAATAAACATAATTATAAAAGAATAATGTCATTGATAATATTGCAAAGGAAAAACAATTATTCACTCCCTCTGAACTTAAAGGTGATGCATGTAATTTCTGCACCGCCAAAAGCAAAAGGAAACAAATAATAATGACTTTTTAAGTTTCTAAACAGGTAAACTCACCCCAAACTTTTTGAGGAACCCAACCTATGGATGGCTTTTTTTAAAGGTGGGGTTTTAAAGCATTTTCACATTGAAAACGTACACAAATCACCTTTAAATTGAGTGTCACCCCAGTCACCTTCACGGCCCAACTGGTCAGCCCCGGAGGAACTTAGGTTTTGGCGGGGCCTAAGTCCAAGTCAATTCGGGTGACCAGTTGGAAAAGGGCCGCTGAGCTCCAGGGCCTTAACAGCCCACCTGGCCTCACTCTGGTCGGTGAGAAGAAATCAGACAAGTTCAAATATGACCGCGATGGATCATATGAGGCATTGAAACACTATTAAGTGTCTTAAAGGCACTGCTGCTTTGTAACAGTGTCTTTCTCTCTCACACACTCACATCATTCACATAGCTTTAAATGGACTCTTAAAAGCTTGCCATCCAGTCAAATCACAATTTGGACAAATATTTGTTTGTACCAAAAAAACTAACCCGGGGGAAATGCCATTGCATTCTGCATGTTTACTTCATTGGCAGCCCTATTGTTGTCTTTTGATCCGTTGACACAAGGACTATTTTTTAAATAACAATGTTTCATAAATCTCAGTGAACTGGATGGTAAACATTTAAATGTGCACATTTTTAGACCACATAATTTTTTTTTGAAAAGGCATTGTGTTATATGGTTCAAAATACAAAAGAAATCACCCCTGCACATGCAAAAAAGTGAAGGGAGGTGTTTAGTGAAGATTAAAAATATGTAAACTGTATATGTGTACATATATATTTTTTAATAAATACATTTAAAAAAAATACACATTTTTATTGTTTTGATATTTTCTTCCAAATAATTGCAAAGCTATATAAGCAGCTATTGTTTTTCTACTTTAAATATGGCAGAAGGACTAATCTGATCTCCAACTCAAGACATATAATTCACAGTTCAATGTCCAAATGCATAGTTCTAGAGGGATCTCTTCAGCTTTCAGCTGTCTCTCTTAGGTTCTCTTACGGTACAGTATGTGGCCGTTGAAATGACAAATATAGCAAAAACCCAATGGTAAAAAATAAATAAATAAATGCCCACACTATTTATCAACAAAGGCAATGTTAATTCTCTTTTTGTCTGTTTCTTTTTGCCTGATGAGGATGTAAGAGGTCAAAATGTCACATTTGAATCTGGAATCTGAATAGCAGTGTGAGGACATTTACTCTTGTTTTTGACATTTGTTCAAAGTTCTGTACCTAACTTGAGTTGGATGTGGACTTCTCTTTACACTTTTCCACAGCCAGATTGGGCCAATTTTGGGCAATTTTGATTTATTTTTTCAGAGAGAGGAAATTCTCATAGTTATGTTGCTGGTGAGGTCACAGTAGGGTTGTTTCTTCCTTTTTCCAACATTCAGGGTCTATCTCACGGTCTACTGTTAGTCATCCCATCCAAATTTCCTGCCAGTCATCTGGTAGAACTTCATGTTGAAAGGCCTGTAGAAGTCTCGAAGTCTCTGCACGACCTCAGGGTCAATGTTTGGGTGGGTCCGCCCTTTGGTTTTACCCAGGCAATGGGGCTTGCTGCTGCCCTCGGCCTTTTTGAGACAAGGGAAGCCCTTGGTCTGGTTGAAGTAGAAGTGTTTGTCTGTGATGATCCTCTTGAGCCCCAAGAAGTCCTGCACGCGGCCCAGCTCTCCGGCCGGGTCGCTGATCAGCCGTTCTCCGCTCACGAACAGGATCTGGCTCATGGGGAAGAACTGCAGCCAGTTGTCCAGGTGTTTGGCGTAGATGCCGATCTGAATGGCGCTCCACGAGGTGTCGATCAACCCTGTAGTCCTGTTTTTGAACGTCAGGCTCTCAAAAGTAGGAATGTCAGGCTTCTTGGACAGTGTCTGCGTGTAGTCAGAGATGGCTCGTGTGACGGGGTCCCGGACCACCACGATCAGTTTGGTGTCACGGGACAGGGCGTAGATCCGGGCCGGAGCCTCGCGGGTCACAAAGTAGCTTGGTGTTTTCTCCATGGTGATCTGGCCCTCCAGGGTCTTAGGCATCAGGTCTCTGTAAAGAAACAGAGATCAGTTGATGAAATTATAGCAACAGTTATGCTAACAGCTAACATGTACACTACTGGTCATAAGATAACGGTGTATATATATATTTGTATATTGTCATGATATATTTTTTAACATTTTACAATATTTTTGTCAGTAGTTCAATTGGTAAACTGTATCTAAAGCTTTGTTCTCTCACTCTAAAACAGCATCTAACACTCAGAGTTCTCAAAGTTGACCTCTGTTCATTTCTGAGAGAATGACTGCTTTTCTCAGAGGCTCTTAGTGCTAATTGAGACTCCATTAGACCATCAGGCAGTGACCTGAACATCACATGACCCTAGACCCCGTCTTCTATCATATTGGTTTCTTTCCCTTTGTAACACATTTACTGACAAGACAAATGATTCGCTCAAACTGCAAGACAGTGTATCTGACACACACAAAAAAAGTTTCTGCTCATGCTGGCTTTTAAGATAGTCCTCTCTTAAGAAAAATAACCATTTGTTTTGTTTCCATTACAAGCCAAGCAGGGGCATGTGATTTTTCTCTTGTGCTTTGCATTCTAGCCCTTTCAGATCTTGAAGAGGAAGAAAAGAGTCTAATCTGTTTGTCCATGCCGCTCTCACTCTCTCTAAGCCCACTGCTCTCTAGTGCCTTCAAGACACTGACCTGAACCAAAGAGGATAAAAGCAGTGGATTAATGATTTACAGCACTGCACTCCACCATTTAGAGCCTCATAAGGCCCGTTTGCTTCAAATTCAGCCCGAGTGCAGAATGCAGCCCTCAATTATTTATCTCCCTCCACCAGGGGGTTTAGGCCCTGACAAAATGGCCTCCCTCAACCCCGATCTCAGTTTATGGGCTGTAATTGCATTAGTGGGCCGGGGTCAGTAGCTTTAGATAGCCCTTTAGGTCACTCTGAAAAAGGTCCTTATTTTTCATTGGCAATTGTATTTCTTGTCACATGCCACCACAAATTCATGCCTCCTGGTAAAAACAAGAGCCCAGCGACTGTCCAGCATGTAGCAGCGAGTGTTTATGTGCTGTGCAGCTGGGCCGCTTCGCTCAAGTGAACACCGTAGGTTTCTGATTGAGTCGGGCTTGCAGCACTCCCACAGACGGAAGTTGTTACTGGAGCACAAATTAAAGTGGTGATGTAACACACAGCAAAACTTTTTGCATGCATATTAATAACTTGTTTTTCCATTTAAGCCGATGTTTTAACTGACTTTCAGTATGCTTATAACAGGTCCCCCCAAAATAACCGAGGATAAAGCGTTTTGCTCATGAGGATAACGATAGTTCGATGAAGGTTTGAGGTACTGAGGTTTGAACTTTCAGTGGTCATCAGCTAGGAGTTTTAACCACCAGCTACACAATTACAAAATCCCAGGTACTATTATTGCTTGTTTTTTTCATTTGCTTTTAGTTATTTATTATTCTTTTATAGTTTATTAAAATGTGCAGCCCTTATGCTAAACTACCTGACAAAGTGTAATGTACTGTAAATGTATATTGTCTCATCATATTGTTTTGAATTTAAATGTGACATTAATGAATTTGTTTGTTTGTTCATTATCTATAGCATGCATGTACATATTCTGTTTGACAGGTTTACTGAACTACCTAAATTTACTACTAAATGTTTCTAAATATGATGCAAAGTTACAGTACATTATGAAGCCAAAAAGACAAATGTGTTTGTATATATATATATATATAATTCATGTGGTGTTGTAAAGAATTCAACACAATTTAAGTAAGCCGTATGAGCTCCACATGTGAATTTGTGACTAATTATTGATGGGTAGATTCCTAATGGCCAGGTGGGCCCAACTTGCTGATGTGGCATCATATCCTGTAGGTTGTAGGGGCATCAGGGACAAACTTTGTCCGTTGCAAAATTCACAACATTGCCTCTATTATGAAATAGACATGAGCTTGGTCCAAACGTAGCATTTATATTTAATAAGTTGCATCCTTCTTGTTGTCAAGGCAAAGTAGTTGTGCTGAAAGTAAGTCCAGGTACCACAATCCCACAAATTAATTTAAAATAGTGGGTATGGAAACTCTATACAGGTGTCATTTTTTGTTACTTACTACAGTTCAAAGTTTGGGGTTTGCTCTTATGCTCACCACGGCTGCATTAACTTAAAAACAGTAATAGTGTGAATATATTATTACTATTTAAAATAACAGTTTTCTATTTTAATATATTAAAAAATGTAATTTGTTCCTGTGATGGCAAAGCTGAATTGTCAGCATATATAATTAAATACAAATATATATTTTATAAATATGATTAATATCATTTTTATTGTTTCCCTCTCTAGCTCAACAGTGCCCATATGCTTGAGTTTCATTCTTTCATTTTACAAAAAAAAAAAAAAAAAAAAAAAAAAAACCTGATTGCTATCTTTCTCCTTATCTGTTCCAAGGATGAATGGAAATCATAGAGGTTTGGAAACACCATTAATAAATCATGACAAAATATTCCTTTTAGGGTGCACTAACCCTTAAAAATATGAAGAAATGAGTAAAAGACGGGAATAATCTTTTGGGATGCGATTGTTTGAAATAGACCAGCAGTCAGAATAAATCTTCTTTCTGTCACAGCACAAGGCCATTTCTCAGACATTAGAGCCCGTAGAGAGTTTAAAAGTTAAACAAACTCTTGTATCAAATGATATAATTGAGAGAGAGAGAGAGGGGAGGGAGAGCAGGGAAGACATAGCGAAAGAGAAAAGATGGACAGCTTTCACAGCTTTACCGTTCTCTGAGGGACAGTATAAAAGGGAGGGTGCTAGAGAAAGAATATTTTTCTCCATTCCCTGGCAAGGGAAAGTGAGGCTTTCTCTAACAGATGTTTATTGGCGGCGCAAATGATGTAACACTTGAAGTAGCGTTGCCTCCGAGCACAAATGATTTACAGTCCTTTCAGAGCAGTGTTTGATGTCTTCTTCACGCTGTATGAATATGACTCCCTGAACACACATTCAGCCATTTAATACAGGCAGAAAGCTTCAGCCATTAAACACATCCGGTTCATTGCAGGGTCCGACACGTAGCGATCCAACTGAAGAATATCAGCCAAATGCTTTGTCTCATATTATGCAGACAATGAGCTTTAAAGGGACAGTTTCACCCAACAATATAAATTGTCATAATTTACTCATCCACAGGTTGTTTCAACCTAGATGACAATTAAAAACGATGCAAAAAGGACTATACAACTATTACAACATACAATCTAAGAGAAGTAGTGATATTTGATTCATGTTTTTCATGTTTGAGTCACATATTTTTAAATAATCATTTGGTTTTTGAGTTCAAAACAGACTCAATAATCTGGTTGAATTACCCACTTATTGGAGGGGAAGGTTTTTTTCCCACCTAGAGCTATTGTATGACTTCAGAAGACGTGGAATATAGTGAATGACTAATTTGAAATATTGTATGGTGATTTTTGTGTCCTTTTTGAAGCCTGAAAGCTTAAGTTCATCAATTTCACTGAAAATATTCAACAAAATTAAACTGCTCCACAGAAAAAAGAAATTTACACCAGTTTGGACAACGTGAGGGTGAGTAAATGATCACAAACTTTTCATTTTTGAATGTACTATCCCTTTAAGCAAAGCAAGTTACATATATATTGGATCTTGATAAGTCCAAAATCAAACTAATTAAAAAAACAGTTTCATAATATTACAAGCTGCATGAAAAAAATTTGAACAAAATGGCTTGAAAAGGCACTATAGCATATTGCACAAATTCATTCAACCTTTTCTTAAAGCATTCTGCTCCATTTGTGTTTAATACAAATGAACTGCTGCCAAGCATCTCTCTCCATATCAGGCCAGATTTACGTCTTCCTGCTGTAGTGCAAGTGTGGCGCACAGGGACAGACGGGGGCACAGCGAGTCAAACGGGCGGTAATCACAAAAGGCACGAGGGTACAGAGGCCACACCGCTGTAGATTCATGTCTCCCCATAGAGAGGTAAAGCACCCATAAATATCTTCCACAACTCCACGCTGGCAACCAGGGCAGATAATTGTCAGATAATTGGCTCAATATTTCTAGCCTCTGGCCAGACAGTCTCTTTCTCTCATTCTTTCTCTTTTTCTCACCGCTGAACTCTAGTGGAGGTCAATGGAGTGTGTCTGTGATTTACAACGACCGTCACAGTCTTAGCGTGTGTGTTTTGAAATAACACAAATTAACTACAACTGTCTGACTTTGTGACCCTGTCAGCCGGTACTTTATGTAGCTGCGATGGTTCACCTGTCCTGAAGCGGCCCGAAGTTTGCGAGTATATGCGAGAGCGAATCACTTCTGACGGACAGAAGAGCAGGTGAGTGCTGGAAATGATATGTGTTTCCACTCCGAGATCACTCAACCATCAAGAAGGCTCTGGCTGTTGTGAAAGGCAAAAGCTTTGCAAGCTGTTATTGTCTGACATGTCTGTGAGATTTTGTTATTTGCCATCCACACAGTTTAGTGGGAGAGATGTGTAGATTTGTCATCTATTGTAGTTTTTTTCACTTCACTTTTCAAATTTCCTGCACTTAAGGCAAAGAGTGAGATCTGTGTGTGAGATGTTGAGCATTTTACTTAAGGCGAGACACGGCAGGCAAAAACATCGTTTTTTTTGTACTGGTCAATTTTGAGATTTTTGGATATTTGTCTTCAATAGCATGTCTTCTTTCAGACTGTGGTGAAAAAAAGTCCGAAATACACATGTAGGTCTTTATTTTACTACACTTTGTCTGTTTGCGTCAGTAGATTTCGCATAAATTCAACAAAAGTTGTCGTTGCAAATCATCCCGCCGATCCGCGATCTCTGTCTGCTCTCTGTCATCACAGGCACCGCTGGAAAGCTCTCTCTTCACTGTACAATGCTGTCGGATCCAAATATGGTCATTTCCTTTTCATCAGCAACCAATCGCGAAAGTAAAAGGGCTGAATACGCAATCTCATTGGCTGATGATAAATCTTTAAAGCCCGTTTTCTCAAAATGACTTTTCTCTCACACTCCAAGTACGAAATCTCCACTTCAGTAGCACCTATATACACCAAACTTTCCAGTCTTGTGCCTAGTTATATTATGAAGATATTTACAGAGGGATTTGTAAATATATTATTCCTAGCCTGATATACATAACATTTTATTCCAAAAAACATGGCAAAAATATTTTTTTTAAGGCTATTGACAGTATTTTCTGATTTACAGCATAACAAAAGTAGATATCCATAAATCCCTCTGTATTTTTTTTTCCCATCTAATATGTGAACACAATGAAAAAATAATTTTTAACCTGGCTTCATCCAACACTCAGATTTCGTTTTTTTAAATATATACAAATTAGCGCATATTTAATTAGATATTGCCTAATTTGCATATTTAAACATTAAATTACAGAAAACTTGTAATACATTTTTTTCTCATCTTAATGTAGGTAATCAACTGGGAAAGTTTCATGGTGATATCTGCTAGTTAAAAATTTTACCCTATTCAACTGTAGTGTCTCGCCTTAAGCAATACAGATTGTATTAGAGTGGCGGAAGTCATTGCATCATTACCATTACACAGATCTCTGGAATACTTGGTTCTGATTGGTCAATCACAGGATTCTGCAGTTAAATATTTGTCTATATTGTAATGACTGCTAAATCACATAGTTGAACAGGCTGTGATAGGCGTCGTATTTCTATAGGTAGATGTGGATCAGCTGATGCGAGCTTGACTGACGGGATCTGCCAGAACTAAGGATTTGCTTTATCACAAAATAATAAATAAATAATAAAATCATTTTCATTTTATTTAAATAATTTGATTTTAAATATATAATATAAATAAAAAGGTATTTTTATTTTGTTAATTATAATAGATAGATCACATTAGAATGACCGAACATGACCATCCAAAGGTAAGGTAATTCAATCTGAGTTTAGGAAAGTGCAAAATTAGCAAAAAAAGCTCTGGAATTCAAGCTCTTGGATTTATAGCTGCAGGGAAATCTGCAGAAAGGTTTACTATATTTCATTTCATAAAGCGAATAAACTGGATAAAACTGTAGGGACATATTTCTCAAGGAGACTAAATATGGGAGATGAAATTTGAAACAAATGGCTCATTTCATGACATATTCAAGAATGTGTACACACACAAAGATTTTTACTGGTACCTTAATTCAGTCAGTGATTTAAACTCCTGTCATAATCCAATAAAATCTAATTTAGGCATTTGAGCAAAGTTTCCAGACCACACACACACACACACACACACACACACACACACACACACACACACACACACACACACACACACACACACACACACACACACGCTGTACTTTATTCAAAGCACAGTCAAAATGGGCCAGTCCAAGTGCACACTGAAAGAAAAGTTCTTTTTCGCTCTACTTTCACTGTAATACGAATAATGGGGAAGCCGGAATTCTTTATATGCCTACAGAAATTCTATATTGAATGCTATTTATTAAACCTTATTTTGGACAAATAAATCTGTCCACAGGAAGTGTGGTAAAGTGTTGGTTTGGTGTGTTGCAGGTGTTTTCTTTCTTTCTTTCTCCCCCCCTTTCTACATCAACTACCTTTGCACAATTTCGTAAAAATTTTATAGAGTTAGCTTTACAGTCTGTTCTTATAAATATATCAGCAGCATTTTAAGCACAGTGTGGCTTTCTCTGTCGCTCTCTCTGTCTACGTCTCTCTGTGCCTTGAGTGAGTCCCAAGTTTATTGTGTAAGAGAGGAAAAATAAGCAGTATCTCTGTGGCAACCTTCTTTTGAATAATTCACCCTCTCTAACTGTAGAAAATGATGGGCTGGAATGAAAGAAAGAGAGAAACCACACTCTGTGCCATCAGAGGATGAACATGCTTTTACGTTCCACCGGTTAAAATCCACACCCACACACACATACACACACACACACAAACACACTCACACACAGACATGAAAAACCTCTTCTCCTCCTTACGGCCTTCCGTTACGAGATGGGAAACTTTAATGTTGCATTTGCTTTGAGGGAAAACCCTGACCGCTCCTCTGATCCTCTTGGCAGCTAAACTGGGCTGTGGATTGAAAAGTGAATGCTTGAAATGAGCCGAGTGTGGCTGAAGACATTTGTGGATTTATAGTCCTGATCCCCCACCCCGCTGCCGTCGCAGAAACAGACCAAACAGCATGGGTTACTAGAGAGGCATTTCATGCATTAGTGTGAGTGTGTGCAACTGGAGGATTGTCAAAGTGTCTGTGTGTGTATGTGTGTGTGTGTAGTTATGTTCAGGATAACATACTATAGTGTAGTATGCATACCCTGACCCTGTACTGTATGCATACAATATCCTTAATTTTCCAAAATGTGAAGTACAGCACAGTTTACTGCTTGGAATACTGTATGCCACAATAACCCTAACCCTAACCCTAACCCTAAACTGACTTGACCTTGACTTGAATGATCAAATAAATTACCACTGTGATTTTCAGCATTTCTTTAAGTTATCATGGGATCGGACTGCCTAAGATATTTTGGAGTATTATAATGGAATCTACACCCCTGGTCACTTTGATAATTGAGATGCAAAATAAATCTTTGCATATGTGTTTCCAAGTGTGTCCGGGTATGAGCATATATGTGTGTGTTTGTGTGGTAGGCTCAAGCTAAAGGCTTTGGTGTACGTTTGAAACTACACTTCAACATAGCATCTGCATTACTTTTTAATGTTTTTCTGACCCACTTGTTTCTGAGTTGCAGAGTCACAGTCATAGGAGTTACATACCAAATTATTCTTAAAGGTGTTAGTGTCTTACACACTTTCACTCTTCTTTTTCAGCATATTCAAGAGGATATCAAGAACTTAAAAGACTGATAAGATGCCTAAACTTAATGCCAAGCCTCATTTTTAGAGGTTTTGTATTCCCTGAAGATCAGCTTAATACCCAAGTGGTGCTGGTTCTTCCAACTTGTCCATGTAGAAGTATGATTGTAACAACTTTTTCAGTAAATCTGCATTTGAGGTACTGAAAATTCATGTCAAATGACTGGTCAAGTGAAAGTGTTTAACTTAATCGTTTCACTAGGTTGCAGGACACCATATGCTTATTAAGAGTCAGCACCGAATGGAAAAAAATAAAAATGTCTGTGTGTTCGATTGCTGAGCTGTGCAGAGATTAGTTAACTTTAAACGGCCTATTCTTTAGTATATCCTCTTCCATTTAAGCCCTCCGTTAAGAGGCAATGATTTTCTGCCAGGTTCAGTCTTTCTGCCAGGCGTGGATACGATCCTTCAAGAGGAAGCTGGGGACGATTAGACGTCTGTTACACCAGACCTATTAAAAATCCCCCAGTAAGAACCACATAAGGAAAAAAATAACAAAAAAACTTGACCTCTGCAAAACAACAATCACTTCATCCACATTCCAGACTGTTTGATTTCACAGTATTTTAAAGTAATACCTTGGATCTATAACTCCTTAACTTTATTAATAAGGTCCAGGTATACAGAGAGATGTACCATACCTATATATAATTAGATATGATTACAGAACAGTGAAAATATCTCTGTGTATTTTTGCTAAGTGACTTTTATACTGCTAGTTCCAGGCACTTTTTGATGATACCAGCACATTTAAGCAGAATCTTACTAGATTTGTCAGCAGTTGGAAAAATCTGTACAGATTGTACATTTGGGCTCAATACAGAAGGCATAACTTACGTTCACCGCTTCGACTGAGTGATTGTTTTGTATGTGCAGCTCAATTTAAGCTCGGCTCAGTTTAATTTATTATTTCAGTTTTCAATTGTCGGTGCTTTATAGTTTTTATTTTCAGGGTTTTATAATTTATTTAAATTTAATTTTAATATTAGTATTTTTGTGCTTTCAAACTGTTAATTCAAATAGCATCTGTAAATTTCTCAGGTTCGGGCAAGTTATCTCGTTGCATTTTCATGTTTGATTTAAAATTGTAAACCTTTATTGAAACCTGTATTTTGGCCACTTTTAGTTTTTAGATAGTTTTTGGATGCATGAAAATAAACTTTGACTTAATTAGCAAAAATATATATTCACAAATACACACTTTTTTTATGCTTGGCATGCTGAACCAGAAACACACATGCTGTGACCACATTATGTTCTTCTGTGTTTTCTACAGCTGAGGTGATCAAACCCAACACATATGGCAGCCATGCTGCGGTGATGCTCGCAGTATCATTAGTCTGGCACTCCTACAGTGAAATCTGCAGGTACTTGCTTCTTCTAAATGACTTTCAGACCTCTAGTACGTCTGCATATGCTCTCTATTATAACAGAGGCTCAGAGGATTCGCTCCACATGTCAGAGTTCTTGTTGTTAGTTGTGACGCTGTGGGTGAGAGACCTGCACTGACTGCTAGTTCAAGTTGTGCTCTAGGCTCTACTGTGATGTTTTGCTTGGTATTTTACCCCTTCTGTGTTCTCTATGAGGGCTCTAATATCATTGCCGGTGGGTTTTGACCCCTCTGTCTGCAGATGCAGTATGCAGAGTAAAGAATCAGGTTCTTCCAACTCTAAATTCTGATTAGATGAGCCTGCAGTACTGTTGAAAAACATTACTTCATTCGGTTGTAAATTCTGAGAATGTGGACTTTTTGCAAGTTTCATTCTTGACGGTTTTGGATATAAAAGAGGTACCCTGAAGCAGACACACTTTGTGGAAAGAGCTTGCACCAACACATCTGCTGTTATAAACAACCAGTGAATAATTTAAATAATAATTGAATATTTTGAAGCCATACAATAGCTTTCTGTGAAGTACAGACCTAAATTTATGCCATTATTCACTGATAATATTCACTTCCAGTGAGCCTATTAACCACTGTGAACAAAACATTGAGTCAGTGAGTTGAACTCGAAAACTGGATCAGTCATTTAGTCATTCATGAATACCGGTAGATCATTCAGGCTGTATTTGTGAACAGAATCAACTCCTCCATTGGAACAATATGACTCAAAAGAATAGTTTGGTTGTGAATTTCACATTGTTACTTTTTTCCTTACAGTTTTGGCCTATCCCTCGCGAGAATTGTATGGCTTCTAAAGACGTAGTATATTTATTAGCATGAGTCATATAGACTACTTTTTAAAAAGTGTATATGATCGTTTTATGGTGCTATTGAGTCCTTTTTGAAGCTTGAAAGCTTTGGACCCCATTGTAATTGCATGGAAAAACTGTTAAATTTCTTCTGTTATATTCCTTAGAAGAAAGAAAGTAACTCATATGTGTGATATTAGGGTGAGTAAATTATGACAGAACTGTTATTTTTGGTTGAACTATTCCTTTAATCTGTAGTCGACAATTTAAAAAAGTATAGTCATGTAGAAAGTTGGTCTCAGAGAGCCTCATTTGTATCGCGAACATCATGAATGAAACTTGCAAAAAATATTATTTTGTCTAGTCCACGTCCTGAGATTAGGACCAGAAGAGATGGTTCAGCATTCTCCCAAGGAGAGAAAATCATCAGAGCCACTATAAATCAAACTGGGTGAAGATGACATGAACAAGCTGCTCTGTGCTCAAACTCTCCTCTTTTGTGTGTTGCTCTGGTAACAGAGCTATAAATTAGACACTGTGCTCTCATTGCTTGTCTAATATGGACCAGCAGTTCTGAAACCAATGCCCTATGGCTGTGAAATAAGTCCAAGAGGCTCGTTCATCATCGGGATTTTTTAATCTGTTGAAATAGAGACTGATGTCACCGTTTGCTTCTGAGTTCACTCCCGGATCACTCCGTGTTTGCTGCTTCAGTAAAACTGAAGTAATAAAAGTTAATGTAAGTATATGACTTAATAACTAATAGTGTGGGGTATGCTTGTGTGAATGCAAATAGGGCCAGCACATGGGTGCACACTCACACACCACCAATGCTGTAAAGAAGGGAATTCCCAACTCAATTCCCGGCACCTGGTCCTCCCACAATATAAGATCATGTAGAACAGCAGCTGAATAAAGGCAGCCATTGTTCTGCTCTAAAGGCACCAAAACCTGTCTGTCTGTGGACAATGGTTAGTCAAAAGTTTGGGGACAGTTTTGAAAGAAGTCTCTTATGATCACTAAGGCTGCATGATCAAAAATACAGTAAAAACAGTAATATTCTAAATTACATTTTATTCCTGTGATGGCAAAGCTGAATTTTCAGCATCATTACTCCAGTCTTCAGTGTCACATGATTTTTCAGAAATCATTCTAATATGATGATTTGATGCTCAAGAAACATTTCTGGCACCAAACAAATGAACGGTACTGTAATAATTATAGCCACTGTACTACTGATTATAAAGTGTTTTATAATTGTGCCTTGTTTGAAATGTGATTTAGTATGATATAGAAATAATAATAGTAAACTAGTGCACCAGTGCATTATGGGATATAATTATAGTATAATGTCATATAAAATAGTTGCAAACAAACCAACCTTCTTGCATTTGTGTTGTGGGCGATATTAGCCGAAAACTCGTAGTCTTTGCCTCAACAAAACTTGCCAATATGTTGCTGTGGTGTTTTGGGTTGTTTTTAATTTATTGCTGTGCATGTGCTTACATTTGATAAAGAACCTACTTTTTGAATACATTCTACAAGTATGCATGTTTGTAGTAGAAATACAGTCTGGACATATCTTTCATGTTCAAATGGTCATTTATAAATATGAATACTCCTCTCCAATAACTTAGTAAAGCGTCCATTGATGGAAAAGCATTGGATGTGCATTTAAGAATCCCAGTGGATGTCATTTGGTTATTTTTCTCCTCCTGTTTTATGAATACTATCTCTGATATTTTGGCGCCTAACCAAAAGAATGAACAATAATGATAGTAATTTGCTAAAACTAAAACAAAACAAAAAAACTGAAAAAAAACACACCAGATGCCAACCCAGCACCTTTTGATACTATTTTCAACATACTGTGATTTGAAATGTACTAATCTATAAGCTTGCATACTATGTTAGATATAGTATGCAGATTGGGATGTCAGCCTGAGCTATTATATGATATGTACGTTTAGCCCATTTTGGACACAAAAAGCATACAGAAAAAACCTGTTTAAACAATCTGAAGCTGTGCAGGGTCAACCTGGTAATGGTATTTCTACAAAAGCCAGAGGTTTAATTCCTTTTTATATTATAATACAGACGTTTTGGTGTCTGCACCACTTTTATTGACCTATTTAGACCAATAATATGAGTTAGAAGGCCGACTAGTGCGGTTTGGGAATGGATGAAAGTAGGGAAAAGGGAAGATGATAAAAAAAAAGAAGGCTTAGGGATGAACCATCAAGCACTTTATGGAAGAGTGAGGAGCAAAGCTGATTATACAGAGTCTGCTCTCTCCCTAAGTCCCTCACTGGTTGTCTTAAACTTTTCTTCTCTTACTGTAAGCTATAATCTTTATTTCTTCCTTGTTTAATTTCTGCTCTTTCATCAGCCTTACTTGCACTTTACTGTCTCTCTCTCTCTCTCTCTCTCTCTCTCTCTCTCTCTCTCTCTCTCTCTCTCTCTCTCTCTCTCTCTCTCTCTCTCTCTCTCTCTCTCTCATTCCTGAGCTCTTTCCATATGATTATACTTGAGTCTGTTCTTCACTCAGTCTCTGTTCCTCATCAGTTCTCTCTCTCTCTCTCTCTCTCTCTCTCTCTCTCTCTCTCTCTCTCTCTCTCTCTCTCTCTCTCTCTCTCTCTTTCCATAATACTCTTATACTTTGAGCTCTGCTAACACAAAAGACTCCCATCCTGCTCTGCCTGTCATGGTGCCAGTTCACTCACAGCTCTTCCCTGCGCTGCTACAGCCTGCCATCATACAGACTTCACAGCTCAGATTAGCATGTTTAAAAATGCCATTTTATCCCATGCTTCATATAAACTCATTACAGTGCTTGCAAGGCAGCACACAGATTAATATTGCTTAAACATTCTGGTTAGGGGTTTGTTTTAAATTTTAAATATGTTAATTTAAAAACTTTTTTAGTTTTTAATTAACTATTTATTTATCTAAATGCATACATAAATATTTTATTTCCTATACAACATTTAGTATGCTAAAAAAGCCAAACAATGTCAATGACATTCATTGGTTCACACTGTCATAAGTTCTCAAGTGCATTGTAACCAAATGTCATAATGTTGATCCTGCGCCATAGGTAATATTTGCATACTGAATCACAATCTTCTTTCTTGCATGTATTTGCATACTGAATTAAGATCTTTCTTTTCTTTATTACATCTATTTAAAACCAAAGTTTAAACCTATAAGCTTACATTAAACTTTCTACCTAAAACACCAATTTTTTTGCTGCCTTTCCTTCAGGAAATGCAAATCTAGTTACATATACTCTCATATACTACATTCTACAAGGATTTTTTTGCTCAGTACTATGTTCAGAAATAAAAAAAACCCAGTGTGGTTGCCCGTCACAAGGCCGATTATAAGTCTGTTGCTTTAAATATTTGATGGGATTTCGTCCCCCTTTCCTCTTACATATTGGGCGGAACAAGTAATGTGCCTCGTAATAATGTGTTAGCACTGTAATTTATCCGAACGAGAAGTGTGAAGAAAGGCAGGAGGGCTAGAAAATGGGAAAAAAGGGGAGGGCTAATGTGCTATTTCCATTTTGGAGGCCTTTTTTTGCATTAGCCATTAAGTAAATAGCTCAAGGAAAAATGGAGCTGCGTGCACCTCGTTCAGATCCTGCAGAGGCTGAATCATGTGGTACAGGTGACCGTGACGGTAAAATGAAAGAACTGCGCTATCTGCGGTGGTTGAATTAGTATGTTTAATATGCAGGGAGATTGAAATAGAGGGGAAGAGATGAGTAGGGAAATGAAGAAAGCCTTTGTGGTTTGTAACGTGTCTGAACTGAGCAGTGGTTGGACTGGGCTTGAACCCAGATTCAACAGAACCAAAAAATATGCGGTGAACCCTGATAAAAAGAAATATCTGTCCTGGGAGAATAGAAACATGTAGAAATACCTCTTCCTTTTTCCTACAGAGAAGGAAAATCCATACCGCTGGGTAGAAACGGTCCTTTTGCTGATAGGAGGTGTGACGGAGGGTGTTGTGAAAAGCTGTCAACAACGGTTAGGTTTCCGACGGGACTGTTATTTAAATGAAGAGGAGAAGATGAGGAATGGATTACAGAAGGATGCTGTTGTAAGACTTTAACAAAAGACCTATTGAGAACTTGCCCGTTGTCTTGAAACAAAACAGAAAGATTGGTTTTTGATAGAGTGACTGTTTGGAAAATATGCCACTTCTGCAAACAAGAAAAACAATGGAAGAATTAAAATTTTGAATGTTGGCAAGCTTAGGGGTCATGGAGCCTGTCCCGGAAAACAAAGGACTGGTAATTTTAACACAAACTGACATAAAGTATCTGACATCTATGTGAACGATGATGCTTCTTTCGGTGGTGTATTTATACACAATCATAGTTATCTGTCTTAAAACTAATGTGCTCATTTCAAAAACAACTCTTGCTAAACACACTTATATTCAAAGCTACACACTCTTCCTGGCAGTGATTATAAATGAAGAGTTGTCTGTGTCGGGCTTAATGGCATATAGGGGTGTTGGGGTGGGCCGTCCCGATATGATAACTCGCCTAATCAATCAGAGAGATTTTACTCTATTTTTTTATACTGATGCAATCGCTCCTCAAAACGCATTAGCATAATGGGAGAGTGCTGAAGGAAGATAATGTGTGAATTTTTGGGGAATCGAGAGAGAGATTGAGCGAGGAGGCCATGCTTGAAAGACAAATGCCCTGCACACACCAAACAAAGTCTATGAATAAAAACGGGGCGTGAAAAGAACGATTAGAGATTGAAATGGATTATAATGAGGCCTGGATCACTGTACGAGCATCGCTTAAGGAAAACACATTTGCCAAAATATAGAGAATAAAATGCGTATTAGCTGCATTCATATTCTCGGTGATTTAACATCTGATATATAATGGCATCTGATTTGCATATACATTAGCTATCACGAGCAGTGCGATGTATGAAAATTGCAGAGGAGGCAGTTGGTCATTTACGCACAGTTTGAGGCAGCAGAAGTGAGTAGATTAAAAACAAATGTGTGTGTGTGTGTTTTTTTTTTTTTTTGCAATTATGCGGAAAGCATTCTGCCAGCTCTAAATCTTTCAGTGCAGTAGTTTAAAGAAGCTCCGCATCAGTATTTGTGTCAGTGTGAGAAAGTGATGACAGGTAAATGAGCACTTAAAAATGACATTGACATTTACACATCCTACACATCATTAACACATTTCCACATATTTAAATCCGTTACGTCAAATATGGTGCAGCGTTCAGCCCGATCTCATGAGAAAGCAAGAAGCTGTATGATTTTAGCACAAACAATGTGGGACAAGTTATTTGCAGGGTCAAAGGTTTTCAAACCGAAGTCATAGGTATAGGAAGACCCAATAACTAGGCAGGACTTCTGAGTCCGTTCTTCACTCTTCTCTGATGAAGTGATTAAGGACCTCGTGGTCTGATCTGGCTGTATGTCGGAACATTGATGTGTGGGATTGTCGTGTGCTTAGAGGATCATTACAGTGGTGTAGTCTACGTGATACGCAGGCATACGCCGTATACCCACTAGGAAAGGCCAAGGATTTCCATATACCCACTTAAAAAAGCGTGAGGATACGTAACAACTTCGTTTTGTGTCAGAACTTTCTCACTTTCATTCATAAATTCACCCCGTCTGCGTTTGCGAAGCGACACGGATCGAATTGCGGAATCCAGTCACAAATGGAACTTGCTGTATAAAGCAGAACGTCACAGAATTTGGCCATTTTTGAATGAATAAATCAAAAGTAGGGCTGTACAATGAATCAAATCTCGATATGGACTAGTGTCTGTGAATATTAAAGTTCAAAGAGACTGCAACTGTTTTACGTGTCTCTGGGAATGAGCGCTCAATGTGCGCTCCACTACACACACACTTAAGCACGCGTGACGCTCGTGGTGTTTTCAGCGTGTCACTGTGTTGAGACATGATGTAGGCTACACATGTGAACTTCATCGCAGAGCTGCTATGAGAGTCACTTCACGAGAATTTCACCATTTCATTTGATAAAACTATTGTCATTCATTCGTATCATATACAGACAGAAACTGTAATGTCTTTACGACAACCTGTCAAAATAAAAGTTCGGTATAACTTGAAGAAATTATAACAGAAATATATACTTCAAGTAGGCTTAATAATAATAATAATAATAATAAAAATAATAGTTTATTAAAACACACAGAAATTCGGTTGTGTATCACAGTATACTCACTACAAAAAACTAGACTACACCACTGGATCATTAGGTGTGGTGGGAGGGCCTGATGCCTCGTTTGTGTTAATAAAATGTCTCGGAAGAGTTTGTTTAATAGAATTATGGTTGTTGCGAAGACTCTGAGGGACCTCAATTAAGGTGATAAGCAAATGAAAATGAATCACCCACAATGGTCCGCCTGTGTACAGTAAACACCGGAAGGAAACAGGAAGGGATCTGACTGAGAGAAATTTTTTTTAATTTTTTTTTTAAAGGACATAAATCTCTATTAAAGCATTTTCCCAAGCTGTTTTCCCAAAGGTCTCTTGCTCCGAACAAAAAGGAGGATTTCAAACTTCCTCAGAGATAAAATGAGGAGGAGTAATAAATACTTCCAGAAGACTATGGCTAAATATAACTTGAGTTATGTGAGTTTGATAAACTAATGTGGATAAGAAAAGGCCAGTTCCTCTTGAGTTGATCATTCGAAGCACTGCCGTAGAGCATTGGTGATTTAAAAAGTGGCTCACAGACTATTTTCTTTTTTGATTTCTCACCCTCTTCTAATGTGCAACTTGCTGTTGTGACTGTGTGTATTTGCATGCCACACTTAAAATGTATTTCAATAACAAAATATCTAAGAAAGTGGCATCTGAAGACAAATTAAGCCCAAGCTTTTCTCAGAACTAACATTTTTCCTTTTTGGTTCTAGCAAAATAACCGCAGATGTAGTTCATCCAACCCGATCTCACAGCAATTTGTACGTATTTTACAAGGTGGCTAATTCGTACGAATTCATACGAACTCAATCGTACGAATTTGTGTGATTTTTGCTAAATCGTACATATTTTACGAGTTGCCCAATTCGTACGAATGGCCTACCCCTGACCCCGCCCCTAAACCTACCCATCACTGGGGTTTAGACAAATAGTACGAATTCATACGATTTAGCCACCTTGTACTCACTCGTACTAATTGGTATGATAGCATTGAGTTCATCACATTAACCATGAACCTGACAACCAAAAAGTAAAATATAAATATTGTTACATTTAATTTATTTTCAAGTTTTAAACCTTATGATACTTTAAGTAATAAAAATAAAATAAAATAAAAATCCCATTGGTTTTCATATTTTAAATCTTTATAATAAATTGGTTTGATTATTTTGATATTTTGTTAATGACATTAATAGATTTGTAAGTGTCTAAAGTGCCCAAATACTTTCTGTGACCTCTATATACAGTGAATTGTGGTCAACAGTCAATGTACAAACAAATACAAGTAATAACTACTTGTATTTCAGCAGAGACAGCGGAAACGTCAGTACTTGAGACAGTAGCTGAAGGGTGTGTCTTTCAAAAGGATGAAGGAATGAGAGATTTGGAGGACCTCAGAGGCATCGCAGTTCTCAGGGTGTCCTGTTTCAGGAGGATGTCATTAAAAACAATCTTTTCCTGTCTCATCTGTCCAAGCTCTTTAAAAATGCTGTCACACTCACTCTCAAAAGAATGACATAGATACAGTACTAGTGTGCGGCCTGAGTGTTATTAAATGTTTTAGGCTTTAGGGCCAGGTCGTGAAGGGGTCATACAAGCTAGTGGTTGATTTTTTGTTTTGAGTACTGGACAAATGAGGAACTAGTTAAAAAATTATGATTTAAATGTATTTTAATTACATTTATTTTCAGCATCTACTGTAGATGTAGTTTAGTTTATTACCATTCAAGTAATTGAAAAGGAAAAATGCAGGAATTACTTCCTTATCTCACATTGCTTAGACAAACCTGTAATCCTGACCCATGTTATGTTGCACAAAGTTGGGATACTCAAAGAAAACTTTGCAATTTCGTTTGGTGTCCTGAAAAACTATAGGGAATTTCAAAAGTGTGACTGAAAAAGTCATGGCAATTAATAAAATCATAAAAGGTTATGGAAAAGTCATGGATATTTATTAAGTCTATTTTTTTTCTTTTCTTGTTTTGCTCTGAATCATTTCTAAGGCAAGAAATTACTCTTTGTGAGTGTGATAATCAAAAACATTATTTAAAAAAAGCTTTTACAAATCATAAAAAATACTGGAAAAGTCATGGAAATATTATCTATATAGACTTCTCTAACAATTTTATAGACTTTTTGTGAGTATGATCTCAGAATTTTTTTTATTTTTTTTTATCCTTGACCAAGAAATGACTGGAAAAGTCATGGAAATTCATTGGTCAGAAAATGTGGAAACCCTGTGACTAAAATAAGTAGAAATCAGTCTTAGTGTTTAATCCTTCCCTTTGGTATTATTTCCCTTGCTCTGTTTTTTAACAAATACAGCACCTTTTTTCACTTTATTGCAAGTAATCGATGTCCCATAAATGCTTCATTTTTCACAAACAAGAAAGCAAAACAAGCAAAGAAGTGCTTCTCCTCCATCATTTAGACAAGGCATTCTGTCAAAGTTCCTCCAGACTGTTTTATGGCGAGTCAAGGCTGGTTCCATTAGCAATTAGAAGTGTTCAGTTTGGGACTCATTAAATTACTGGACCTCGTCTGAGGAGTCTGTGGTTACAGTATCCATCACAGGCCTACACTCTATCTTTATGCAAAAGAGCCAAGCTCTGCCAGCGGGCTTCATTCGTCAGTGCTCCGGTGCCAGAGTGGGTCACTCTCTCCTGATGACTGATTTGTCTGCCAGCCGTACTGACTTGTAGGGTGAGCTTACGTCTCGCTGAATGTATATTCATAAAGAGGATGAATGAATTCAACAAACACATATGCACACGTTTCATGTTATTTGTCTAGATTGTGAATTATATGCAGAAAAACCTCTATTGATCCTGAAACGAGTCCAGTAAAAAGTGTGCAGTGTCTCTTTGGGAATTATGAGACTCTTTAAATAACAACAGAGATCATCTCTTCAAATGTCTGCGGAATACGTAAGAACAAAGGAAAGAATGTTGGAACATCTCAACCTGCTAATTATGCATCATAAATCCACGGATATTGCGGTAAGGATTATATGGTATTCAGACTAACACCTTAAACACCGAAACATGGTTTATTGCACCGTGTGCAGACTTTAACATCCGTATGGTGCTTGTATGTTTAGAGAGACGGTGGCCACCTGAGAGATTTAACCACAAGAATAAGGATGAATCCAGCATTCATAGGTGAGTTATATATACACCACAGAAGTCTCTCTTTCTTTCTGTTTTGTGTGTTTGTATGGGAGATCAGCCCAGTTGTGCTGAGACTGCCAACCCTCAAGTGTCTGTTACTGGAGCTGTGGTGTGCACGAGGCTTCTTGCATGTTTCTGTAACACTGGATTAGTCTGCAACTGCCATGATACATTTCCCAAATTCATTTCCAAAGGCAAAACAATATGCCTTGAACACGAACACATCAATGGCTAAAAATAAAAGCAATATGTGCACATATTGTGGATTATGTTGCCTGTGATTGGGAAATAAAGCAGAATTATGACCAGGCTAATATCCATGTGTTATTTGATAGTACTGCTACTACTGAATTTATAGTTCACGAGTTATCGTTATTATAAGAACTTGAAGAGAGCCTTCAGAATATTTAGTTTCTATGAAAAAACACGTGGCTTTGCAAATGGAAAAATACTTTATCACTAATAAAATAATAAACAATAAATTACTATGTTAAATAAATTAATATTTAATACATTTCCTAGCTTTCTAACATGACATTGTATAGTTATGAATATTATTGGCTCTGTGATTATTTGCCAATGCTTTCGCGTTCTTTCACAAATGTTTTGCATTCCTCCGAGAAACTTTTCATTCGCTCGCAAAGAACACAACAGTTTTCCGAGCGAACGCAAAGTTTCTCGGGGAACGCAAAACATTTGTGAAAGAACGCAAAGGCATTGACTTATTATTATTATTATTATGTTCCTCTATTGTAAGTTCCTTTGGATTAAAGCATCTGCTAAATGCATGCATGTAAATGTAAATGAGTTCATTTATTAAAATAGTTTCTTGCAAAATATTGAAGAACTAATCAGAAAACAAAAAAAGCAAATCAGAAAACATCAGCTATAATAAAGTATATTAATATATGAAGACTTCAGATGCAAAAGCCTCTAAGTGCCATCTGAAATTTTCTTCTAAAATGAGCATTTTTATCAAGCTCGTATATTTAGATTCAGTAATTTCACTTTAATGACAATTAATAGGTAATTTTCATTGCCATTTAAGGGAAATAACTGAACATAAACAAGCTTGAAAAAAAAGATCATTCTAGAAGAAAATGTCAGATGGCATTTAGAGGCTTTTTGAAGTCTTCATATGTATTGCTATTGTCTTCAATACTGCATGTATGCAGTACTGGTAGTACTGATAGATGCTGCTTTCAAATGCTTGATTGTTTGAGCGAAATTTGTACAGAGATCCTCAATTTTTCTGGGATTGGTACCGACTACTGAAATCTTGGTACCGTGACAACCCTAGTTTGGAACATCATAAAGTAATTCTTATATTATATGAACACGCCATCAGTCTTTTAAAAACGGTAAGTTGTGACTAGATTTGTTCTAGATGTGTTTATTTGTTTGTTCTTTCAGAGCTTGCCTTGCAGGCAGAAGTGCACAAGGAAAGAAAAAAGGTTAAACTGGGCTGACCCACATGCAATTCCATTTTTCACTTGGCATTTCTCTGCAATTCTCCCTCTCTGTCTTGTTTTCTCTCTGATTCACAGTGGCATAGGGACCACAGGACTGGCATGGTTTGTACTGCTGGCACGGGTCACATGGAAAGATAACACACACATTACACACAGCAGCTCTCAGGACACCCACAGCGTTAAACACCTAACAATAAGAACCACATCAACACTAGTGCAAACTAATCATTTAAAACAGCTCTTATATTTCAAATGCGGCTGAGGAACAAAGTATGCCAAAAACGCAAGAAAAAGTCTACTTATGTTTTTTAAAGAAGGCCTTTGTGCTGCATTCATGAATGGAAGTGATTATAATGGGTCTACATTTCATTTTCACCAGATGATTAAGATATTAAATGTCACTAATTATTATAATCTTGCTAGAAAAGTGTTTATTTTACTAATTTAAACCATTTAAATAATTATTTCAGGATTGAAAAGGAACTACGGATCTTTTTTTCTGGTTTTCCGAGTGTCTCTCTCTCTCATGTCTGTCTTAGGATGGAAAATTGCTTTCTCTCTCTCTCTCTCTCTCCTGTGATAAAGCTGTTGCCTGTGCACTGGGAAAGTGAAATCCATCATGCGACGGAAAAGGTTTATTCCACCATTCCGCCCCATTGAGGCCCGTAACACGTATGTGCTCTCGCCGTGCATCATTAACCCACAACACCCCGCTCTCTTCCTTTTTGTGTCTGGTCTCGGTACCGTCTTTTGGCTCGCTGTAACGACAGCTATGCTCACATAAAGTCTTTTGCAGGATTGATATATTGTAGTTGTTGTTTTTTTGTGGGTAGTTTTGCTCAGCGCTGTTGGGTCTAGTTCACAGACATCAGCGGCTCCTTTATATTGTAAGACTCCCTTTGCATTGTTCCTGCAGGCTCTGCACGGACATAAACCCACATGCACTTCTACTGCCAAGTGCTTGGTGTACTATTTCAACTTCTTTCTGACAGGATAACACTTTGCTACCACTTTCGAGGTTTTTCTAAGGAGACAGAGAGGAATCTGCGGAGGAAGGTGAAATGATACTAAATTGCTGCGAGTGCTGAAGTCAGTTTTGAGCTGCTTTGGTTGATACATTGAGAACCGCCCTAGGTTAGTTTACTTTAAAATATACAAAAACATCAACCAGTGTAGTTCCACGATGCTCAAAGCCAATAACAAATATTTACATTCACAGACATGCCCTTAAGAGCATGTTGAATAAATTGCTCTGTATTATCTGTGAAGGTTTCACAATTTTGTGGCAATAAAATGCCTCCACTTAGATGAAAATATTCAAGAGACGTCTTTATTGGCAAAACAAGATTGAGCAAACGCAGCTGCTGTTAATGTATGCTATCAAGACTTGTTGTTTCCTATAGCTTTCTGTGGCTATGCAGTAACTCACGCGTTAAAGAATCAGTAAAGGTGCGTTTGCACTGACAGAGATTAGATGGAGGTCACCATGTTGCAGTAATGTTTGTTGGCTACAGATTTCTCCTCGAGTATCCAACTGTTTTAGAAGGTGGATCACACAACCTGTTGCTCGTCACCTAAAATCACCAACTCTTATTGAAAACAGTCACTTTGTCACTGTGAATCGCTGCAAATGTAAACGCCACTTAAAGGGATTTACTCACTCTCAGGTTGTTCCACATCTGTATGACTTTCAATAAACGACTTTTGGTCTGTTTCTCACAAAGTTATCATATGATTTCAGAAGACTTGGAATATAGTGCATTAGTTGCATGAAAGACTTTCAACCATTGTATTAGGTTGCAGGTCAGTTTGACCCATTTCGATTTTTTTTTTTTTTTTTTTTTTTTTTTGGAGTTGTCTGAAATACTGGGTAATCTATGGTGTTCTCCTTAAAATTGTGACTTTCTCACTTTGGGGCCATGAAAATGCCTGTAAAGTTGTGGAATGTGCGTTTCTATTACGATTATGATGATTGCGGGTAAATTTGACCCACATACTTTAATGGGTTTTTTTTGTTTTGTTTTTTTATGTTTTAAAAAACGGCAACAAATTACAATACTGTTCATAATATTCACAGTTTGTGAAAACAAAAATGGCTAAAATATTTTTTTAATATAATGTACATATTGTTTAGGTAATCTGTGAATTTATATTAAAAGTTTTGTGATTTTATGTGAATTATTATTATTTTTTAATTTTTTTTATTTTTTTAAACATGTCAGTTTTACGTGTTACGATACTTTTTTGGTCATTTTGGAGTTTGCAGGCCTTTTTTTAAAAATTATGCTGAAGACTGACCGGAATATTAATTAAATTAACCTTTTGTTCTTGACAGAAAAGTGAAATTCAATAGGGTTTGAAACTACTTGAGGGAGGGTAAATGATGACAGAATTTTCTTATGAATAATTAATCGTTCATTGCAAGCTGGTCACAAGAGGTACGCGGATGGCGCTTTTGGACTCATAAGCATCTTTCTGCACCTTGATGCTGTGCTATACAACATAAAAAGTTGCCTAGACACCATCTCTGTAGTTAAAAATAGCTCTAACTGTTTTCTCGGGATCAAAGCCTGCACAAATCGAACAACATAAACAAGTGGTGACACCCGACTTGTGAGTAACTGATCCCTTGCATTCCCATCTGTGTCTGCATGAGGGTCACTCTCATGGCAGACATCTCTCGCCTTTTAGAGTTGTTCCCTGTGACCTGCACATTATCAATCCCTTGTTCCACTCTTCATCAAAGGCTGCTTGCTTGCTCTCATCTTAGTGGCAAAAGTTGCAAATGTATGTCCTGCTAAGCCATGTTCAGGTTGTGAGGTAGATAATGGCATCAGGTGTGTTTGTGTGTGTATGGAAGTGTCTGTGGCGCAGTCTCCACCTGCTCTCTCTCTTCAGTGCCCACTGGGGGATGGATTCCCAGAATGCCTTTCAGGCAGCTGTTGACAGCCAGCACTGTGCCCTGGCCCCCCAAACGGCTCTGGGGATCAGCTGCATAAGAGGCTGTTTGCGTGTGTGTGTGTGTGTGTGTGTGTGTGTGTGTGTGTGTGTGTGTGTGTGTGTGTGTGTGTGTGTGTGTGTGTATTTGAGGGGGCGAACACAATGTGTGTTCTGCTGAGAAAGTCATAAGACACTTGTTGTAAATGTGTATGTGTGTCCTTGTTTGTGTGTGTATGTATGAGATTATATTATATTATAAAGAGAGATAGTCAAGCCCTCTATGGTTTTGATACTAGGATGTAAATTATCAAAGCAGCGTTGTGAGGAAAATTTGTGTGTATAGATAAAGTGTTTACAATGTTAAACATCATCAGACATAAACAACAAAACAAACATAAACAGCAAAAGCTGTCACTTAAACTTATTAAATTCTTATCTTTGGAAAAGCCTTCTGGTTTAAGCAAACATTTAGAATATTTAATGTGTTTATGTCATATTTCAAATTGTCATGTACTGGGTTTTAATTTGAGATTCTTTTATACTAAAAAATATAATAACTATTTTCCTACAGCTCAATTAATGAAGAAGCTTGTCATCTAAATAATCACTAATTTTGAAATTGGCGTACTGGACAAAAGTGAAGCAAAATGTGTGAGAGTCTTTCTCCTGCTTAGCACAGTTTTAATCGTGAACCAATTATGACGTGATGCATCGTGGCACATGTATCGCAATGTCTATTGTATTGTGAGGTAGTTCGCAGTCATACGCAGCCATAGCATGCTATCTGATATACACATAGACAGACTTGCACATTCTCTGAACAAGGGTTGAGAGACCTCTCGAGTTCTTTCTCACAGTTGTACCCCTGACATTAATTGTCACCCTCCTGAAGCCAAGTCAAAGCCCTTCACTTTACAGATCCAGTTACTGACCCCTCTCACCTCCAAACATGACCTACATAAAAGTTATGCACCTTCCTGTGACCCACGTCCGTACACACACACAAACAAGCACATTTATATACTCTCAGCTTCTCGTTGTAAATCACAAGGTTCTAACATGGCTCACATTTTAGTTGCTGGCATCTTGCTTTACAAAATAAACAAAGTAAACTTTTAGTCAAGGGGTGTTTATACATGTGCAAATTTACACTGGTAACAGAGTCGTTATCTAGTCATGCTTTGAGCAAAATATGATCAGCATATCGTTATAAAAGTGTTTGGAAAATGGTAATTATGTAGTCTAACTATTTAACTGTCTGAGCTTTGTAAGAAATGCAGAGAGAGAAGAGAGTGTTTCTCTGTATGTTTGCGGTAACTTGAGTGAACGTCACAGCGGTGCCCCTAGCCAAACCAGATCAAACGCCAACACACACACACAGGGGTCTCTTTGTTCAGTGTGATCTCATGTCCCAGCTGGCTTATGTCATCCTAGCACTACAACATTACAGTACAACCTGCCCCAAGGCTGGCTCAGGTAGAAAACACTATAATGATCTAATAAAGCACATGCAGGTGTGTGTGCGAGCAGGTGAACGAAGCACCCCTATAGGAGAAAAACTTTCAGAAAATATGATCTCACTAGTATTATGAAAAGTGAAGTGGTTCAGGTATACCCTACTACGTTATGGGGATCAAATGGCAATGGACATTTTTTGTTCCCCATGAGGAAAACCTTTGTGATATGTTTAGTGGTGTATGTTTAGCTGATAGATATATATATATATATACACAGTTTGTTCAAAATTCATTATGTTTGGAATGTTCCCATAAAACATGGAAACACAACATGTTCTGAAAGGCTTAACTTGTTGTTTTTTCAAGTGATTTTTTATACTTGTTAAACTTTTGTGACAATTAAATTCCTCCAAACAAAGATGCAAACGATGAATCTTGATTTAATTTATAAATAAATGTGTAGGGACGCACAGGTATGTTATTGTCTGATATTGGATAATTTTATTACTATTATTATCAAGTATTCTTAAATAGTATTTAATATTGTCAAAAACAATTAAATTAAATTTGGTTTCCCCAAATAACCTTTCTGTGAACCAATTTTTTCTTAGCGTGAAGAACATCATTTGATGAACAATTTTCAACTATAGAGCCTTTTTTTGCGATGGAAGTTAAAGGTTCTTCATGGAACCATAGATGGCAATAAAGAACCTGTTTTTAAGAGTATACATACAGATATCTATGATTATTACATGGCTTGGTTGAATTCCAATGTAGAATGCGGTCTGTTATTTCTTGATAACAGACCGCTGCGAAGTATAACACGCCGTTGCCATGAAAAACAGAGCGTTGCTATGGACGCGGAACGGACTATTTTCTTTAGCGGAAGCAATACAATCGTTTTTAAATCAATAAACTCCTTTTTAAATCAATATTTTGTGTCAAATTATTTATTTATTTTGTAGGTAGCCATGTAATAAGCGGGATAATGTATAGCGAGGCGGTTGTTATAGCGAATAACAACCCCTTCAGGCTGATTCAAGTCCCATTCAGCCTGTCGGGGTTGTTATTCGCTATAACAACCGCCTCGCTATACATTATCCCTTACATATGATTGAGATCATGCTGGGTTGAGGCAACGCGTTGAAAAAATACTCCACCTGGCCAAATGTGAAATAGTGTGTTGAATGCACATGTATATTACTGACAGTCAATTTTTACTGTACTCATGTAAATCTGTCCATATTTCTATTAACACAGGGGTTTTATTTTCCCAGGAACTTTGCCACTGCACTGTAAACCAGTTACCACAGGCTGTGTCTGTCAGTGTGAAGTGAACACCATGTTCTGTGTACGAGGAACTCGGTCTGTGCCATGCATCACTCAAGAACATTCCCCATATTCCAGCGAAGTTCACACTACCCTCTGCCAACTGGCCAGCCAGCCTCTCCACGGGTTCTCCAAACACTTCTCCACAACACCTGTGATGAGAGACGTGTCTACCAGCTCCAAACAGAGGCGTGTTTAAGAGCCTGCTACTCACTTAATCACAAACCAACTTTACAAGTCAAACCCTGCTGCTGAGAATACTATTAATGTTCACAGACATTTGGAGTCGACAGAGCTTGTGATTTTGCTGGGTAGTTTATTTGCACAATGCAAACTGCAGCTTAGGATAGTTTAAGGAGAAAAATGTCCTAAAGAAGTTTCTACAGACATGTGGCCTAGGATTTTTTTCCCCCCCACATTTTCTAGCCTGAATTTTTAAAGAGGTTTTAATGTAGTTTGAATGGTTATGCTTTGATATGCGTTCCTTGAATCCACTTGAGAGAAGCCCTCACCGCAGGGGCTACGGAGGGGGAAGAGTGCAAAGAAACAAAAGTGCACAAGCTCTCCAGATGTGTAATTACTTAATTTCCTCACATATAAAACAGTGCTATAATTAAAAGGAAGTATGCAATTTACGACAAATATAGTGGCCCAAATAATTTATGAACAAATTCAGTGTATGACTGTTGAAAAAAAAATGAAAGAATATTTCAGATCCTTTTGTTTTCAAAAAATTATTTCGTCAATTTATTTGGCTGTTGCAATTCCTGTTCCTCTGATGTTTCTGTGTGGTGACACCTGAATCTACAGTAGTTATTCATATGGATAATTAGGCCCTGCATTAGTTGTCAATACACTGTGAAACTTAAAGGGATAGTTCACCCAGTATCTACTGGAAGAGTCACGTGTTGGAGACCAATGGTAAGAGATGATTGTCCAATTCTGAGATGCAACACAACTACTGTAGCCATTTAATCAATAAAAAACAACCCTGGACACAACAGGTTTCTGGAAGGTTAATTTCAGAAGCTTTGATTGTAACAGACTTTAATTTAAGCAAAGACCCCTCATTACATCAAGTCTTTCAGATGATCTCTTTTTGCACTCAAAGAACAGATTTCCATAATAAAAGCCTTGGGGTTTAAGTGGCATTGTCTCAGCACAAGAAAGAGAAAGTTTTGTGTAAGCTGGCAGTGAACCCTGTCAAAATGGAGGTTTCATTGGTAGCCCAAATAAAAAGCGTGCCTTTCATAATAGCATATAATCTAATACTCAATGTTTTACCTCTCACAGATGTTCTGGCTGCGTGTCTGATTTCACTATTGCGAAGTTGACTGCAGATGGGTGAGTAATGTTTTGACAAGCAACCACAACACTGATATTTGTAGTAGCACAGATGCAGTCTGGCAATGCTGAAATTACTTTTTCGTTATGTAGTTTTAGTTTTTTGACAAACTGCTGAAAACAGTATAGAGAAAATGCTAAGCACAGCTTGTGGAGGTCAAAATTTCAGCAATTTTTGCACCACCAATAGGACCAACTGGACACGAGCAACTTAATTGACAAAACACACACACGTCTCACATTCCCACAGAGAAGCGAAGTTGTGTGATTCCTTCACAGTGTCCGTATCAGCCATTACGAAACACAAAGGACCTTCATCCCTGCAGATGGAAGTTTCTGTGTTTAAACATTCACAGCCTAGCCTGAAAAGAGTCACATAATTCCAGCAAATTGGACACAGTGATTAGTGCAGGGAGAGAAAAAAAACAGAGCCCATTCATAACTTCAGCGGTCGGGAGAAACGCAATTATTCCCAGAGGGTTTGACAAAGGGTGAGAATTTATGCCGCAAAAGTAATTTTATGTTTGTTTTCTTTATTTGCAAGACATTTGCACAGATCCATCAAACTGTCCTGCCTTGTGCATAAATTCAGGAAATGTCTTTCAGCTCATTTGAAAAAAGAGAGTGAGAGAAAAAACATTGGCCGCGTAGTTTATTTCTTTATTTTTTCCTGTCTTGTAGAAAGTTGACACCCATCCAAATTGTTTTAGCTCAAGTAAAGCACACTTCTTAACGTTTTCTGTTAACCAAGTTATCCCAGTCGCTTTTTGTTCATTTTAACTGACTGACCTCCCAACACTTTTTAACTTGTTGTTCATGCAGACGTACTGTAAATGGATGAGTAATCTGGCACATGCTGTTATCTAGCAACTCATTTTGATGTTGCAGTTATTGTTTTCTTGTGTAATTTTAAATTGAGGGCCCATCCCTTTCTGAAGGATGGGTGGGGGGGTGGGAGGTCTGTTTTCCGAACCGTGTGTCGCATTCCCAAGAATCCTGGCGACTCTTTTGGATGGATGGGATCCTCGTGGATATAACAAAGCACAAAGGATGAATAGCAGTGTGTAGGGTGTGAGAGTGATGCGAGAAAGAGAGACTGCATGTTGATAAAGAGAGTGAGGGTTTCTGAAGGATTCATGTATTTTTTTATTGTGTATTTATTTGTTTGTTTTTATCTATGCTTTTGACAATAAGAAGTACTAGAAGGCATAATCAATTGAAGGAGAAAGAGAGTATTCGGGCAAGTACTTTGCATGGCCTGGTATGTTAACTAAATCTGGTGGTGAAATATACCTTGCGGAGACAGACAGGTAACCTTTCATTACGGTCATAATCCCTCTTAATAAGAGAGCTGTGATGTCTGATATGCTCCATTACACAGAACGGCAAAAGACAAGCTGATGTTAAACTCTAACAGCAGCCTGAAGATATCGAATGAACCACACACACACACACACACACACACACACACACACACACACACACACACACACACACACACACACACACCATATAGATGCAGAAAACATAAAGACAGACACATATAAAAGTATAACAAAAATACAAGAAAACTGTTTTCTTATATTCTTAAGTGTACAAAATACACTTTCATATAGCCTAGATTTTCATCATGTAATCTTAATTCCTATAGTTAAAAGTTTAGTAAGAAATGGTAGCAAATAAACTTATACAACAATAAAACAAATACATTAAACTTTATATATAGTAAAAAAAGTTTGATGGAAATACATATTTTTAAGAGATTTGTTTTCTTGAGAATCTTCTTAGTGAGTAAAATACTAGCTTCTTTTTTTAATTACAAAAAAACATTGACCTCAAACAGCTCTATTGTGCATTATATACTGTAATATTGTGAGGATGCTTTTTAGCTTATTCTCTCCATTTAATTTGATGAAATTTGAAGTTCAAAATTCCCAAGCAAGATAGTTTCCTATAATGACAGTGAGGAGTTGATTATCATGGATTAGAAAATGAGCAAATCAGAGCTGGGCTATTTGTAGGCCTACAATTTTAATCTGATAATAATATTTGCATTTTTATTTGCATGTTTTCTTAAATCATTTCCATTTATTTGAATGTGTAGTTTTCAAGCCACAAATAGTTTTTTATTACCAAAATAACGTAGACTATTATGTTATATTTTATTATAGGCTACATACCAAATATTTATAGTGTTACTTTTAGATTTGGCCTGTGATTTTTTTTTTTTTTTTTTTTGGAAAAAAACTTGTTGACCATCTACAACTGAAGCTTAACACCAGCGCTACAACAAAACTAATTAATTACGAATAATAATCATATTGACGTAATATTATTATGATTACATAAAAATAATATAGGCTACAAAACATTATGTATATTTATGTATAGGGTTTAAAAGATGATTTGTGATAATGTTAATGTTTCTTCTATAGTCATTAGGGGGAAATCTATTAATCTTTTGAGATATCTAATAATGATAACTCATATCTTTTGAAACTCGTGTGTATATTGGGCACATCATTATCACTGATCATAAGTTAACTTACCTGTACCAGTCCAGTCCGTTGTCATAGTTACGGTCGAAGAAGTGCGGCTCCGCTCCGACCGCGCGAATATCTGGATGCACGCGCAGAAACTCCAGCAGCGCGCGCGTCCCTCCTTTTTTCACGCCGATGATGATCGCCTGAGGCAGCTTCTTACTGCCCTCGCCTAACGAACTCAGTTTACCTGTATCAAAATACGAGCCCCCCATCTCCAAATCTACATCCAAAGAGTCTGACAGCTGTACGTTTGCCCGAAAAATGTGTTTATCTGCCTTAATTTCATGTAAATCCTCTTCACTGACACTTTCGAGCCGGTGGATTAATCTGTTGTGCCTCATCACCTGAGGTCTTATGGAGGTCCATTTCTGAAAAAGTCTCTTTCTCCTCAGCGACCCAAAATCTTTAAGTTTCGAGGCGTAAAATTCCTCCACCGGACCCGTATCTCTTCTCTCCGTGGGTATACAGGTCCCGCATCGATTCGTGAGGCAGTGGAGAAAGTACAGAGACGCAAGTATAGACAGCAACATGACCGCGAAGGTCTTAAAGATGCTCTTGGACGGAGGGTCCGAAAAGACGCGGCTAAATGCCATGTCAGTCCACGGGTGGCATGAGTTGGAGAGACAGCCATGCTAGACTGGCATTATTCGGTCTTGCCATCAAAAAATAAAGCAGCGTTTGGAGCTCGAGAGCATCAAAGGTGGTTTAGAGTTCGCACGCGCCGCTCCCCAAAAACCCTCGTGCATATGCAGCCTAAAGCTCGTCGTCGTTACATAAACCGTTATTAGTCTGAGAATTAGATTAGTGAGATTTTATTAATTACTATGTTATAAGCGTTAATCATGATCCCTTTAATAGTTTGTTTTAATCTAAAACAAATTGAGTCCCTTAAACGAGTCAAAAGTGTAAAAACAAAAAACGATTTTTTTTTAGGCCATCCTTTTCTTCAAATGATTTGTGAAATTCTGATAAACTTTCATAGCACTAGTAGCTCTCACACGTGTGTGCCTTGTATCTAACTTCAGAATGACGTCACCTGAAGTGACTGACATACTGCGGCCCAATCAGGTTCCCCAAACTTTTCAATTGTGCATGTAATTTGCATTGCAGTAACCAATAGGATGCAGGAAGTGCGGGACAGACCCCGCCCACCTGTCAGTTCCGTTGAAGAGGAACGGTTACGCTCGTGTTCAAAGCAAATGTCACTTTCAGCGAATGTGGCCACTGCCAAACAAAATGTAGGTAGGCTATGTAGTTTATGCAAGGTGTTTTTTTTAAGAATCCAAGAGAGATGGTTTATAGATTCAACATCAGCATATTTACTCAAAGAATCTGCACTGCTAAGAATTACATTTCTCCCTAATATATCTTATAATAGTTGATTTTAAACATTAATTTGCATTAAATCCCTTACTAAATCTAATTAGAAATCAGGCCAAATGCTCTGTCATTTTGCTTGGAAAATATTATATAGAATTTTAACTAATGCTAAACATATGATAAGCCGGTGGATAGAGGAAAAATGTTGTATGAAACTGATACGATGTTTGATCTCTTGTGCAAATGTGTGTTTAAACAGTCATGGTAATGTTTTAATAAGATTATTTCAGACATGCTTTACTGCATGACTAAACCTATAAACATTATCTCCAAATATACGTGTTGTGTGCACTTCATTTGTGCGAATGGATAAGAGAGAGAGAGAGAGAGAGAGAGAGAGAGAGAGAGAGAAATGTCGGTGTTCATTCTATCATAGTTTTCACCCCTATTATCATTTCTTTACAGATATGTCACTGGCAGATTTCGTAAACATTTGGCTCTTTTTTCACTTCAGGCCACCAAGGACGACCGTCATTTCCCCCCCTTGTTGTTACCGTATTGTCTTTCTTTTTTAATAAGGAGAAGAACACAGCATGGTGAAATGAAAGTAAAAGCAGCGCATTATCTCTTTACAAGTGAACAAGAACAGAACCAAATGTTTCACATCTGCTCCTGTAGTTTGCAGCATTACCATGTGAAAGCCAAAGGAGTGTTTCAATGCAGTACAGCCCACTGCTTCAGAATGGAGATGGAGACCTCAGTCAAAACATCGGCTTGCTTGTGCCAGATGTCCCCATGATGAGGACACAATGAAGGGGCTGACTCGCATTTAACAAATCACACCCTGGTCCTTTCGGCCATCCCGGGAGAAAGAAGAGGCAACAGCCATATAGTAAGGCCATCCTCCTGTGATGCCCCCTGGGTCAAATGTTTTTGCACCACCATTATTTTCATGATAAAGGAATTTGCAGAGATGCTGTTGCTGAGTGGACAGGCCAGTCCACTGAAATTTAAAACACAGGCTAAGAGAACTTGTTCATTGCACAATATCATGCCAATGTTTATGTATTTTTGGGTTCTGTCTTTGTGCAGTTTTGCTACTGCAACTTTTGCACAACTATGTGCTTTTTCCATTACTTGAGTAAAACGAGGAAATCTCAGTATAATTATACAGAGGATTTGGTTTGAATAAAAAATGTAAGAGCATACACAAATAATAGATAACTTTCTTTCATCTCAGTTATATTTACTCTGGATACTTAACAGTGTGCTGAATTGTAAAACCGACTCAAGGATTTACAACAAATAATTGCAAGTATCTGTTGTCATTTGTTTAGAGAGTTCAGATATATCCATTTTGAAATTGCTATACGTTTTTTTTTATGAAGTTAACAGCTGTTATCACTCTTCCTTGTTTGTTAGGATCTACAGTGTTTTTATGGTCAGCAAGCAAAACCTCAAGTACACAAAAAGACTTCTTATGCATCAGAAATGTGAATCCTGGGCTCCCATGGCTTGCTGCAGTTTTCTCTGGACAGCTTTATGTGTGGATTTGGGACGTCTCAGCATGAGAGAGACATCTTTACGGCCAGTGCTGTCGGAAAAATACAGGGCAGGTAAAGCAGCTCTGTCACAGAACCGCTGAAAAAACAGAAGGGCATGTGAGGTAACTGTCCAGTAAAACTCTGATTGTTTATACATGAGGCAAGCCTTGTTCCAGAAATACAGATAATTAGGTTGATAGATAGATTAGTGTGTCTTATACAATATATGTGAACTTTTCCTGTAATACATGTTTGTCTGAGAGGATTTATACACACATTTTAAGAAAATGGTTAGGACATGTACATACCCTTACGAAAATAAAATATATTTCCCAATATATGAATGATCAATATATTAAATTATATAACAGTATATTTAAAAATATACAGAATAATATAATGTGTTATTATATTACAGTATATTGAATAATACATAAGGAATTATTTCGTGAATTTACGTTTATATGGGAACAAGTATGTGCAATATATGTACACAATAAAGGAAAAAAAAAACTGAATATTACATTTTATGTGTATTAATATATAGCCATACATGGTCAATGCACATTTTGCAGTATATTGAAAAATAAAAGCACTAGTTTCCCATATATGGAAATGTATTATGTAATATATCAGATTATATTTTGCAGTATATTCCCATATATTTTTGTTCCGTAAGGGTAAACACATCTGTGGTTCAGACATGCAAGCAGGAAAGTGTTTTTCCGGTACTGAAGAGGAGGGATTTTCATTAAGAAATGTGGAAATGCAAATAAATCATGCTCTTAGTCAAATTAAGAGTCAGATTTGAAATGCTGCTTAAATGTTTAAACCGAGATTGATTGCAATGAACCACCCGTGGCTTATTTACATAGAATGTTCTACCTTTATGCCAACAATAGACCCTATGTAAAATAGATTTCAAGAAAAAGTGTGAGAGTGTTTATTAATAAGACTTGAAATTCTTAATTAAGTTCAAATGTGATTAACTGTGTGTGTGCCACGTCTTTGTGTGATAAGTGTGTGACACATTCCAACCTCTAAGAGGCAGCAAGACTCAATCCTACTTGAGGAAGTTTTGATGGGCAGAATTGAGAGGGAGAGAGAGAGAGAGAGAGAGAGAGAGAGAGACAGGAGATGGGGGTCATCCAGAGAATGACTAGTGCATGTAAAACATGAATCATATTATTTGAAACATATGAGAAGATTCTTAAATGCTTCAAATGGACTCATGGAAACATGATACAAATCCAGTCCACAAAATAGATATTCTAGCCGATAGAAATTATATTGAAACTTGTTAAATTTCCTGTGTATATCACTCTAATACAATGCATTGGTCAGACTGTCTCTTTCTCAATCTCTCTCTTTCACATTGATCACACTAATGGGCCTGGCTTTGGAGATGAGCCTTGCAACTTCCCTGTGTGACTCTCATCTGAGCTCTCCTCTACCAGAGGCCCTTTGAGAAGATGACTCAGTCATTAGATGGATTGCTTTCTTACATAAACAAATGTCAGCCATGATCCCGACCGCCCTGTTACTCTGCTGTGGGACCAGAAGAAGTATGTGATATCAGAAGTGTAGAGACCTAAACAAGCTCTCCCAACTCATTAAAGGCAGAGAGTAACCGCTCATTAAAAAGCAATACAAATGTGTGATTCCCTTTTGCCAATAAATGTCTCGTTAATTTAAAGTTTTTTAATATATATATATATATATATATATATATATATATATATATGGACCCACCAATCAGAGTCTCAGCTGACCCCCAGCATAAAAGTGTTGTAAATTTCTTTTGTCTTAAAAGCTAATCTGCTATATCAGTTTACATTTTAGATTGACTAAGCAGAGAAGCATTATTTTATTTAACTATTTCAGCTCTTACTACATTCCTCCATAATTATTTTGAGCTGAGCCAGATGTCATTCTTCACCGCTAATGTGTTAGAATATAAATTAAAGTACCACAAATACAGGAGTACTCCATTCTGATATCTGCTGATTGACATGTTCTCTGATTTCTCTCAAAGGGTCTGCGTAGTTTTCAAGCAAAACCGGAGAGATCTCCTCACTCTTGCCTTGTCCACAAGACCTAAGAGAAAAGACCAGAGGGAACCACTGAAAGCTTCTGCATATAGGTAAAACTGGTTACGATGCGCATTTGTACATGTTTCCAAGTATACAGATGTTTATTAATGAGGTGGGGAGCACTGTGTGTAACACAGGTTTTTATTCATTTTTCTCTTCTACATTATGACTGTCCAAGGTTCCATCTGAGGCACTCAAGGGATAGATGATACAATTAGTTTTGGTTTTTCACCCAGTATATCCCATCTTGTTAAGACCTCTGAGTTAGTGCTTAAAATGTTCTGGGGAATGCCGGCGTCCCAGTCAGCCACCTGAGTATACACTACCTGCATCAATTCCAAAAACAGTCCATCTTTCTTAATTTGATAGAGTGTGGAAACTCTGGCTTCTCATGAGCCTTTGACAGTCGAGACAGCTGGATGTAGAAATAACTGCTTTTTGGCACTCATCTTGACTCGCTGATCCTCTGTTTGACATATGGGAAAAAAAGGTGTGCTATTTGTTGTATTTGCTATAGTATTATTTGTAACAGTATCTCAAATAGGTGTCATAAATGTCAAAAAGAGGGAAAGAAAAGTGTGGGAAGAGAGGAAAACTGTCAGAGGAGCTTAGGCTGCTCTCTAATCAAGGCTGAAATGCAGATTCTCAGAAAACAAAGGTAATGTAATGTTATTGTTTCTGATAGACAATCAGTTAACATTTGCAATCACATACTGTAGCATTTTTCATCCTTAAGTATGAACTTCTTCCCCCACTGATATTTACATATAGGAAGATCTGACCCGGTCACACGGAAAATATGTAATGAACACTATTTGTTAATGTCAGCTTCTAGCCTAATGCCATTAACCAGGACATAAGCAGAGCTCTCATTTATACAGTTAGCATTTTTTACAAGACCCAAACTGTATAATTCATTTTCTGCCATCCATGACTTGTTAATATTTGCCAGAGCATGAAAGATACCTTGTTAGCCACACTGCGTAATCAAAGAGTGATGACAAATTGTACTGATTTTGCATCTGGGAAGAGGTTGAGCGAGTTGGCTACAGGGTGCTTGTTGCTGTTTTTTTTGGCTTTTGGCTTCCTTGGCTTTCAACAGAAAGCTCAATGGCTCTTTAGGGCAACCAGACTGAATTGAAATGTTTGGTTTTGGTTGTCTGTATCATTTATTGTATTACAATATTTCATATTTTCACAGCTGTCTTCTTAAACTCACATCTGTTTTGTTTTTTTAAATATAGCTTATTCAAATCACCTGATGCCAAAAAGACTGTGAAGTCATCTTAAATTAGTACCCCTAAAGTAAAAAGGATAATTGGAGAAAAGTTCCTAACTTCAGAAGCGGCGACTCCATTTAAGAATACTTTTGAGTGCGACATCAGACACCTCCAGCATGTTTAAAGGTTTTGCAAGTGCCTGAATGGCTCCACCAGTATCTAAAGTGGTATGTTAAGGGAGGCGCTGATGGAGACAGGGTTTACTGTTTTGTTTGCTTTAGAGCAGCAGTGTAATTGATACTCTGCAAAATTGTGCTGACCTGTTGGTCTCATGGAGCATTGTTTTTAAGCAAGAAATTACAGTCTGGCGAAGACTCAAAGGCGACAGACTCTACTTAGTGACTCTGGGTGGGGTCCAGGTTGGTTGATAAAGCTTTTGAATGTACACGTTGCACAAGAAAGGAGATAGATAGGTTGTGTGTTTGTATGAGTGTGGTCTAACTGATAAGATATATGTGTTTAAAAATAGTACTGTGAGACTAATAATTTGTTACTTGTTCACTATGTTCTCAACATCACTAAAGTACAAATCTTTTTTTCTTTTAGTTCAGCTTAATTAAGTGGTTATTCAGTGTATGTCTAGTCCTTTAAAAATAAATAAAATAAATAAATAAATAAATAGTGAAACTATTTAGGTAATAGTTATGCTTTAGGTATGCAGAGATAATTGTTTGGATTCTTTCACGCTAGCCTGAAAAAAAAGGATGAAGGAAAGGCCTTTTTTCTAATTAAATTTCGTTTAGCGTCTTTCTCACAGACATTTCTGATTTTGATGTTCTTTTGTTCTTGTTCTCTGATTGTGTGTGTGTCAATATATATGCCAAGTGTCAATATATACACCGAACCAAAATAGTCTTTATTTCTTTTTATCTCTCATAGTCTTTCCTGTGTTACCCATATGTGAGCAATAAGTCCAAACCAATGTATCAGAGGTCAAAATGAACTGCACATCTGGATATGTATAATGCCTTTTCTCAGGCCCCCTCTATATCCAAAACCCCCTCCCACCAAGCAGACACAAACATAAACATGATAATACATGGCATAAAGCCAAACCTCTCCCACACTCTCTCATTTCTCTTTCTCTCGTTGTCTTTCGCTCTGACACACAAACATATACACACACCTCTATTTCCCTCCTGTCCTCCCTAAACATCCAAATGGCAAGCATTCCTTCCTCCCCATGCTTCCGCTGAAAAGGCCTCCCTCATCTGTACAGAACCGTACTGTAACCTCACCGCTCATGTTACCACCCCTGAGACAAGCAGGTGATAAAATAGGACTCTGATCAGCCATCTCATCCTCCCGCATCTCTTATAATGAGCACAAAAAGGGAGAGCTGGGACACAGAATGGACTCCTTCCCTTTGAACACACTAATTATCCAGGATGATTTACACATTTGTTTGCTTGGGAATTTGAAGGGAGGATGGCTCGGGCACCGGTGTGAGCCTCTTGTTGAATACTGCGTTGTCTTTAGAGATTAGCAACTGTGAGCTCTTTTTCTGCTGAACCCCCTTGCCTATTCCAAATTGCTTTCGCTGTCTTTTTTGACAGCATGGGCAGAAAACATTTACCGTTCTACAAAGACAGTGAGAAAGAGAGAAAAAAAAAAAGATTTAATGAGAAAAATCCAGTAGCAATCGTTGAGCTGTGTTTTGAGTACCGTTTGACGCTGCCCTCGCTCCCCCCGTCGTTGCTGTGTCAGTGTCACCTCATTTTGATGGTGCGATAGGGGAGACGGAGCCGCCACCACAATTTGACACAACTAATTTAGACCCAGGCTTTTATGACACCCCAGAATGTATTACCTCGCATTGGCGTAATAATAATGGAGAAGCATCAATCAAATGGACCCTGTGCACACATTGTGCAATAAAGCTTATCTCTGACTGCCACAGTCTGTCTGACTCAACCCGGCTCAGTGACAATGAGTCTGTGTGCGGTTCTCTGGCATCAGCATAGTTAACACAGCATAAATATGCAGTTTACGGGTCAATTAAATTTTAATAAGCTTTCGGCTGACAGATCGCACACTGGTGTTTGGGAAAGTTTGGGTATATGCACAGGGTATACAGGGTGGCTTTGGGGAGAAATTTAAATTGTTTCTTGCATGTTCACATAACACTTGATTGAGTTTTTTTCCCCCCTTCCTCCTACTCCGTATTCATACTTTTTTTTGTCAGATTTACTGTGAAATTAAAAATCTAATTTGAGTAAATGAAAATACCATTTTAGCTGATGAAGTGCAAAATTAAGCCAAATATTTAAACATTTTATATACTACTATTTAAAAGTGGGCTGGGAAGATTTTTTTTTACGTTTTGGGAAAAAAAATTCACCAATGCTACATTTGTTTGATCAAAAATAGAGTTAAAATGTAATATTTTTAAATATAACATATCTTCATATACGTACTTTATTTCTGTGATGGCAGAAATCATTTAATATGCTGACTTGGTGTGTTTTCTTATTATCATCAATGTTCAAAGCAGTTGTGCTGCTTAATATTTTTGTATAAACCGTGATGCAGGGTTTTAGATACATTAAAAGTTCAAAAGAAGAGCATTTATTTAAAGTCTAGATTTTTCTAATGTTAACATACAACACTGCCCTCTCTTTGCCTGTATTTACAATTATCCACTCTTTGCCATCTTTTTTGACAATGTTCTTTTTTTTTCTTCCTTTTCTCTCCTGCCCCTTTCAAAGTTCCCTGTGTGCCGAGAACGGTGATGTCATGGGCGGCGAACACCTGGAATTCTCTGGAGCTCATGTCACAGTGTGTTTAGATGAGACGTATGGAGGTGTGCTGGCTGAAAGCCCTCGGCATAGCAGGAGATGACCTATTTGTTCGAGCTGATTAATGTCCCTGCCTGCTGAACTCAGGGTTACAAGTACTGGTTGGTATGGCTGCCTGCTGATAAGTGCTGCTCTGCTGATTTTCAGACTACATCAAGCATGCCTTTTCGTTGACAAATGTTATCAATTTTAGGCAAAAGGCATTCATAATCTGCTTTAATACCATTATTTTTGTTGAAGTTTTGCCAGTAGAGTAATCAAACATGACTGCTTTTACCTCCCTGGTTTTGACAGTTTTGTCAAGCGATTGTAGCACATTGAACGGGATGTCTTTGAGAGTCCTCCTGCCAGTCAGATTTAATTGTTGCCATGACAGGGTCACAGACCCCCTGCCATGTGGAGACAGCCAGGTTGGTCTATAAAGGCTCCAGTTGGGCTAGAACAACATTAGCTTCATACAAGCAAACTTTCTAACACACAGCTATGCCAAGTTCCAACGGTGAATTCTCTCTCTAAGAAATACTTGGCTATTGATCTAAACTGGCAATTGTTAACATAAAGCTCCCTGACACTAGGGATGAATGCAACTAGTATCATTAGCTTAGTGACTTATCCGCTATTGTCATCCCCTCTTGCTTTAAACAACAAGCATCTAAAGCTGTAAGTTTCACCCATTCAAACTGTAAAGAGTTTATAATCAGAGTTAAGTAGATGTACAGGGCAATAAGACATAGTGACTCCACTCATTATCACCAGGGATATTGAGTTTGATCCCTTTACATGCAGACTGAGGATCATTGTCTCTGTGTAATGGATGTTGTTTGGCATTGGTTTTAGAGGTTGATCATAAGGCCTCATCCATATTGATCACATGATCAGTTATGGCTCAGACTTTACATTACACGGGTTGTTGGCTCATGATAAGATTGTGTTTGTGTCTGTTTTAACACCCTGTATCTAAGTAAAATACCAGCTTACAGACAATGCAGTCACGACAGAGAGAATTCCAGACATACCAGACATCACATCACAAGCAAATTTTTGTGTAACTGTGGGGTAAAATGTGGTTAGACTAGCATAACCTAATGTATGTCCGCAGTATGAACCCAATGATGTGTTAAAGTGAACATGCAGTTTTTATACATTACCGTTGAAAAGTTTTGGGTCAGTAAGATTTTTACTTATTTTTTAAAAGAAATTAATACTTTTATTCAGCAACGATGCATAAACTTTATCAAAGGTGATACATTTATAATGTTACAAAAGTTTTCTGTTTAAAATAAATGCCATTATTTAAGTCATAAAAAGTATCACAGTTTCCACAAAAAAAAAAAAGAAACAAAAAAAAAGAATATATATATATATATGTATAAACTGTTTTCAACATTGATAATAATCAGCATATTAGAATGAATAAAGGATCATGTTACACTGACTGAAGACTGGACTAATGGCTGCTGAAAATTCAGGAATAAGTTACAATTTAAAATATGTTCAAATTTAAAACACTTAATTTAATTTGTAATAATATTTGACAATATCAATGTTTGTTTTTACAGTATTTTTGATCAAATAAATACAGCCTTCTTTCAAAAAACATAAATAATATATATCTTACAGACCCCAAACGTTTAGACGGTAATGTACAAGGAGCACAAACTCTTTCAGACTATGTGTCAAAACTTTCCGATAACCAGTCCAGTCATATTTAACAATGTCCTGGCCCAGCTAGCCCTCTGTGGCACACCCACATCCCAGCTGTCACAGGCCCTGAGCTTTATTTAATGCCTTGTCTGGAGGTATTCGGGCTGCCATAATGCCTGGCTATGAAATTGTGGAACAGAAGAGGTGTTATATTGGGGTCTGGCTGGGGCGAGGGTGGCTTAGAGCCTGTCACCTGCAGTGTGCTTGACTTGACCATAAAGTAAGTGATGATTAGATTGTGGATTTGCCGGAGTGGCTGCAGGGCTGCCTTTAAGGTCGGGGTATATCATATGCTTGGTTTTTATGGCAATTTGAGTTTATGTTGGAATGGCTCATTCACACTTTGTTTGGGTTGCACTTTTCTTGACACTCTACTTGCCGCCGGTTGTATTGACCTGTGTAAACAGTACAAGGAGTAAAAGAACAGTTCACAAAGGCTTGATATGTAGTTCCCTGTGACAAGGCAGTAATTGTGTTTTTTAGCTTTCCTAATAAAACTCGTTTGTTCCGCAGCCAAACCCTTCTGGTTTACTGAACCCTCCAGTGGTGAATGTTTCTGGCCTGATCTGCAGTACAACACTTGTTTTTGGTATTATAATTCTATAAGAAACCTTTGGCAAATGTAAGAAACGTGGCATTTGAAATAATGAGAAGCAAAAACCATGCTGAATTGTGAATTTAACAGAGCATAAATCATGGTATTAAAGGAAATTTAGAGACCCATACCTAACAATGCCAACTAAAGCACAAACAGTGACAGGGACACTTTGTTCTGTGGGTTTGGAAAAGTTACAATCGCCATGCGTATTAAAGACATACTGTATGTGGTTACTGTAAGGGCTTCTTATAATTTTTAAGCAGGCTGCAGAGAGAGGAGTTTATATACATGGACTTAGATGACCCTTTTGGGTCATTTCTACCAGGCTATGCATTGTAAAAAAGAACATAAGTGGTGTTTGTGCTGATAGATAAGATGTCTTGACACCATAAGGCCAGCTTTACTAACAGCTTTACTAACCCTTCTTTGGCGTTAAACTACTGTCAGGATTTACTAAAGACAAACAGTGAAAAAAGAGCGCTGAATGGACAGGGTTATTTTTTCGGCTGATCTTATTATATATGCATTTGTAGGAGTTTCCCTTTGAGAAATTTATGGGAGGAGAGCATTTAAATGAATCATGCAAGGTGATTTACTAAGGTTTGCGCTAGTCAATTTACTGGTATTTGTGCCATTACTTGCCACCCCCCATAAAAGCATGTCTTAAACCAGACGCTAATTTGCGCTGCTCTTGGTAGATTGCGTTGATCATTATGGAAATGATCCGAGTGCATATGTGTTCTTTAATTTACTGCTTTTTTTATTTATTTACAGTACAGGCCAAAAGTTTGGACACATTACTATTTTTAATGTTTTTGAAAGAAGTTTCTTCTGCTCATCAAGCCTGCATTTATTTGATCAAAAATACAGATTTTTTTATTTTTATATTGTGATATATTATTACAATTTAAAATAATTGGTTTTCAATTTATTATACTTTAAATTATCATTTATTTCTGTGATGCAAAGCTGAATTTTCAGGATCATTATTCCAGTCTATCACATGATCCTTTAGAAATCATTCTAATATGATGATTCATTATCAAAGTTGGAAACAGTTCTGCTGCTTAATATTTTTTCATAACCTGTGATACTTTTTTAGGATACTTTGAAGAATAAAAAGTAAAAAAAAAAAAAAAAAGTAAAAAAATTAAAAAGAAGCAAATGTTTTACAAATAGAAATCTTTTGTAACAACAATATACACTACTGGTCAGTAATTTGGGGTCAGTAATTTTTTTCTTTCTTTTTTTGAAATAAATCAATACTTTTATTCAGCAAGGATGTGTTAAATTGATAATAAAAAAGTGATAGTAAAGAAGATTTATATTATTAGAAAATATTTTTTTATTTTGAATAAATGCAGTTCTTTTTAACCTTTTATTCATCAAATATATTAGGCAGCAGAACTGTTATTAACACTCATAATAAATCAGAATATTAGAATGATTTCTAAAGGATCATGTGATAGACTGGATGTCACATGTGACACTGAAGACTGGAATAATGATCCTGAAAATTCAGCTTTGCATCACAAAAATAAATGATAATTTAAAGTATAATAAATTGAAAACCAATTATTTTAAATTGTAATAATAAAAAAAAAATTCTGTATTTTTGATCAAATAAATGCACGCTTGATGAGCAGAAGAAACTTCTATCAAAAACATAAAAAATAGTAATGTTTCCAAACTTTTGGCCTGTACTGTATTTATTAAATTTTTTTTGAGAATTGCTCTCTCAAGATAATTTGCCATGTTTAGTAAATCTGACTCTATATATAGAATACCATTCAAAAGCTCAGTAAGATAAAACAATTTTAAAAAAGAAATTAAAGAATTTAAAGACATTTACAATGTTACACAAGATTTCTACTATTTCTATTTCTATCAGCACACTGGAATGATTTCTGAAGGATCGTGTGACACTTAAGACTGTAGAAATGGCTCCTGAAATGTATGTTTTAAAATATATTAAAATAGAACAGTTTATATTAATTGGCAATAATATATTTTGATCAAATAAATGTAGCCTTGATGAGCATAAGAGTCTTCCTTCAAAAACATTAAAAAGTCTTACTGACCCTAAAGTTTTGAACATCAGGTTGGTGTTCTTGATATTCATCACATGAAAGATTTTCCTGACACCCATGTTAATACAGAACACTCACACCTATGTTGACATTTGCAACGTGTCTGTTGATATGAGGTCATAGATTAATGTATTTGTGTATTGACTAAGCTTGTTTGCTCTCTCTTATCCTAAGGAGGGCTGGAACATTGTATGTTTTAGATTTAGGTGCCTTACAAACTCAGTTGTATGGGTGTGTGCTCCTTATGTGGGTCAGGTTTTGGCTACATGGAGACCAAATGTACCCAGAAATATTATAAAACCTGCAATCACGGCCTAGTAAACATAATGTCTTAATGAAATTCTTAATGCAGAAATGTCTGTGAGAGTTTTGCATGTGGTTGGGGGATAGAACATTTCATAGCTCAGTAAAAGCAACAGAAGTCAAAGGAAAGTCCTTACCAGTGTTTAATGTATTCTTTGGTAAAGCACTGCGAAGAAAATAGTACATTTTTGTGTCCATTCTTATCTCCAGTCTCCCTGCAGAATCTTTATATACAAAAAGCATTGCACTCAGCCATCACCACTCCACATCTTGCGGCACGGAGATACTCTGAAGATGTCAGTTCTCCCTAAACAACCGTAAAAGCTTTTCCATCAAAGCTTCTTTGTGTTAGGTCCAGCTTTCCCCCATCACAGTCAGCGATAGGGAAGCATTATCTGTCTTTAGAGACTGTAAGGAAGGTGTTAGAAACCTTATTTATTGTCAGGATTATTATTATTATATTTTTCATTTAGAAACTTACACAACTTTGACCAAGGCCGGAAGTGGATAAAGATTAGCTCATTAGCTAATTAACCCATTATTTGTTAGCAATTCATGCACATTTCTTACATTGTGTAATGTAGTTTATGTTTGTGGTGGTGGTGGTGGCGCAATGGATAAGACACATGCCTTTGGTGTGAGAGACCCGGGTTCGAATCCACTGTGAGACACCAATGTGTCCCTGAGCAAGACACTTAACCCCTAGTTGCTCCAGAGGCGTGCGACCTCTGACATATATAGCAATTGTAAGTCGCTTTGAATAAAAGCGTCAGCTAAATGAATAAATGTAAATGTTTGTCATTTAGCCTATATAGCGCTACCTTTTATCAAAAAGCACTGAATTGTACACTTTTACAGTCTAAGTCTATAAGTAGGCCCACCAAGTTTTTTTTGTTTCAATTGGTCATTTATTTTGTAACCTTGTCCAATAACAGCCAAAAGCTAGTGGGCTGATGACAACTTTTTTTTTTTCAATAATTGTTGCTTCCAGCTAAGCTTCAGCTCTTGTGTTTGCTTATGTCACCGCATACAATACAATACTCACTGCTCAAGCCAATATAAGATATTTAGAGCTCTAATAAGCTCCAATCCATCTGAATTTGCTTTTAGGAATACCAAACTTTGGACAGAACTTGTGGAGCCTTTGGTTAATGTCTCCAAGACCTTAGGTGCAATATTTCAAATCCATCACTTATCCCTTCTTGCGTTGTAAATTACATTGCTACATCATGTCCAAGCCAGCTAATCCCTGACATGTGAATTAGTACATGTGTCGCTGACCTTTTGATCTGGCCGGTCGGGATGCAAACAGCTCCGGTTACATCTGGAGCCCTTACGAATGGGCAACAACATGGTCTTTCAATCAGAGCTCAGCATATTCAGGGTATCTTTCCACTACAGTATGTGGTTTGTCTGAAGAGCTGTCAGAGAGCTAAAATGGAGAAGTGAAAGGATTAGTGGTGGTGAAAAAAATGGACATTCATCAGGATGAAGGAGGGACTGAACTGGAATTCACCGCATGCATTCGTCTTCTGATCTCATGAAACTTCCAGAGTGATTTCACAGTGTCCTGGTGCTTTTTTTGGATAGCAGTTGGAGCTTAGTGTCACATGGAAATCTTGTGTATGGGAGAACCTTTGTTTCGGAATAATGTTGGTGTCCAAATTACATGGTAGTTTTCTTTTTTTGTAGTACATGCCTTGCTGAAAAGACCTGTATAGGCAAGTTTAGCTGGTGGACAAGCATAGCCACCCATTGCATTTCTAAATGTGGTTGACCAATAAATTCTCACTGGTTCAGATAGCAAAACGTATAGCTGTTAATCCTGGTTGATCACCATGGTCTTTTTGGTTAAGCTGGTTGACTAAGAAGAGAAGAGTCTTGTGTCTTGGGCCTGATCTAAATGTACAAATAGGGGAAATGAGCTGGTACAGTTAAATATTCAATACTATATTCAGCAATATCAATATGGTACCAATATATTGTTTATCCCTACTATTTTCAGCATAGTTTTCTTATTTAGCTTTCCATACACTAGAGCTTATTTATAATGCAAGGTCCAATTCTGCACAGCAATCTTTGGCACACAGTGGCATATCTGGTCGTCATAGAGGAGATGAGAATAATTTATAAATGGCTGATGAATATGGAGGAGGGGGAAAGGGCTGTCTGTGGAGGATAAATGTTCAGCAATGGCTCAGTCAGAGGGACAGAGACGGCAAAAAGATACCTCTTGAACCCTCTGTTCAGAACGACAAACTGCCTTCAACCAGGCAAATGCTTAGAGATTAACATACGCACTGCAGATTCAAAGGAGCAATTTCATTTCAAAACTCAATCCGCCAGCTTGAGGATTTGCATGGCTAATTAGCAGCTCTGGCACTCATTTTTTCCATCTTCTTTCCTTCTCTCTGCTCCTTCATCTATCTTTGCAGGAGTTATCCTCTGTTGTGATAGCAAAAGGAAAGAGAGCCATACACTAAATTAAGCCTACCTGTTAGACTTATGTAAAAGATCCCATTACATGTTCAGCTACTCCTTTGCTCTATGTATTAATGCATAAGCGACGTGAATGGTCACAGTAGCTATGATATTTCAATTTATTAGATTAATGATGGGTTAACACGGATCGGCTTGCATCCATTTAGCTCAGAACTGAATTCATTACATTACATATGTGACATATGGATACTAATTTCCTGTTAAATAGGTTGGCCTATTATTTAGTGAATTTACCAATTATGCTACACATACATTCAGAAGATTTGGGTTAGTAAAAATATTAGTTTTATTCAGCAAGGATGCATTAAATTGATCAAAAGTGACACTAAAGACATTGTTACAAAAGATTTCTATTTCAAAATAAATTCTGAAAAAAAAAATTCTGACGTTTTTGCTCCCTCAATAGCCAAATAGCCGACTTGAGAACTCTATACAGTGCATAAAAGAATATAAGGGCTAGTAAGAACAGGATTCTTTGCTGAACCTAAGGCATTTCTAAAAGCCATTAAAGAAGCTTTATTTGTTGGAGTGCAGGCCTGAAATGTACTCGACTTACAATCTCTTGATGATCTCCTTTTTCTCTTCTCTCTTTTTTCAGATACAGAGATACTGAGTGAGCATGAACGAGAGAGAGAGAGAGAGCTGGAACGAGATGGAGAACATCCCTATAATTACAAGTGAGGTTCATTTGAGTGCAGTATGCATTTACAGTATATGTATATCACTCTGTAGATGGGATTACCCTCATAGCCCTGCATCCAATTAGATAAACTGCCTTTAATAATTCAACCTAACCCACCGTTCCAGAATAATGAGTGAGATAATGCTGCAGTATCTCAGACACAGATGTAATTTATTGCTGAGAGAGCAGCATTTATGGAGAATGTGATTTTCTACAGGCATAATGAGAGTTCGGGAGTTCACCGCAAATGTTATGGACTTGATTCCTTTGGATGTGCAAAATGTTGCCGTGAGCTTCGTAAGTGCATTTAGATTAGATTGTTTTTAAAATTGGTTTATGGCAATAAGGTAATTACTCAGATGAATCTGGTTGATAAAAATAACCTTTTTCTTGAAAATATTATTCTGTTGGACCAAACTTTTATGATCACGATTGTTAACAAAGTAATTTTCCCTGTCCATAAGGACTTGCACAAAATATGTTGGCATGAGAAAGAGAACAGTAATGGCTTGTGTGGTAATGATACAGGAGTGAGGGAGCATTATGTGGTTCTTTGTATCACTTTAATATCAGAAAAACTATTTTTCCATTTTCTTTTCTTTACTTCTTTCCTTTTTATATTTTCCTCTCGCTTTCCCAGTGTCCTTGACTGTCTGACTCCTCCCATAAACAGCGCAGGAATCACATCTTGGCATTCCTGAAACAACACTGGATTTGATTTTACAACCCAATTAAAGTCGAGCTGTAAATCAGTGGGGCAGTAGAGCCTTTTCCCCTTCATTCTCTTTTCCTTTTTTTCCCCTCCTTTCGCTTAGCACCTTCAGCAGAATTTAGTATCCCTGAAGGCTGTGAACCAATATCAGGACAGCTTATAAAAGCAACAGGGCTGAGAATAGAGGCAGGACTGATGAGGGCGTTTACAAGGCAGCCAAGGATGCCACCCTTGAGGTTCCTAAATCACAAAGCTGTGATGGCTAGCAAGTGGATGCGTGGCTCTCGTCCATGGAGACTATAGAACTCCTTTTGTCTTCAGCACTAAATCCTGGATGAGTCTGTGTGCTTTCGGCCAGATCTAGAAACTTTATAAGCAATATATATAGTTTTAAAGGTCATTTTAAATATTACTGTATGATAATTATCTTACACGAGTTTTCTATTTCAAATAGATGCTGTTCTTTTCAGGAATCTGGAAAAAAATATATCACAGTTTCCACAAAAGAATATTAAACAGCAACTGTTTTCAACATTTCTGAAGCATCATGTGACACTGAAGAGTTAAACAGAAAACTTTATCATTATTTGAAATTGTAATAATATTTCACAATATTACTGTTTTTACTGTATTTTTGATCAAATATATTCAGCCTTGATGAGCATAAGACACGTCTTTCAAAAACATTTAAACACCAAACGTTAGTAAACATTTCCCTTGTTTTTTCTTGGAGCAGTGCTTCAACTACAGTTAAACTGGAGACTGGTAGAGCAATGTTTTTCCAAGCTTTTGGCTACATATTCAAATCCTATTCGGGGCAAGACCTGGACAGGAATCTCTATCAGTCTCGCCATGTGGGATTTAACAGGCAGGAATACTGTGGCTTACTGATGTACAGTTTCCTTTAGCACACATCCGCTGGTAGATCAAACCATCTCGCTGTGTGGCAGTGTTTTTTTGTGTTTTTTTTTACACAACATCCGTCGCTAAGACAGTAATTGCCTGCTATAATAAATCAAAGCCGTTACAGGCGATTGTCATTTTTCATTAGCGCGACAACAGGTCAATGCAGACTCACGGCTATTAGTCAGAAATTTCCTCTAATGGCATATCAATAACTCTGTGACACCTAGCGCACTGACCGACTGCATGATCTAAATTCTCTTTTTTTCCATTTATAAAAGCCAGAATGACACTCATTTAATTTTAAGAAGAGGCGTGATGTGCATTAAAGCTTTTGAGATGAAAATTTCCTCCTGGCATTCACTTAACTGCTTAGTTTATATAACAGAAACAGAGGGTGGAATTTAAATAGCTTGAAGTCTGTTTGGGCACACTGTCTTTTATACAAAAAGACAGCACATTCAACTGAAATTTGCTTATTTTCATGTGGCCATTAATCTTTTACGTGTCATACACACACTCATTTTCACAAACACCCATTATGAATACGCATCTGGCAATATGCTGCTCATGACAAATGCGAGGAACACCTCGGATAGACAGTGCGACAAAGTCAATTTGCCTCTAAGAGACATTTGAGAGAAATTAGGCCAGTGCAGTCATTGTGCCCTGAGTGTTTGTCTTCAGACCCCAATGAATAAAACCTCACAGCACTTTTTGTTCTTGGTCTTTGTCATGTCATTAGAAGCCTTACAGATGGAGTAATGAGGAAAGGCAGTCCTTCAGTCCAACTTACTAAGCCAAGAAACTGCTTTGAGCACTGGCGAATTAAATGCACAGGCCTAAGATATCAAATCAGGTTCGTTTTGTCACTATGTTGTTGCTAGTTAAGCGTTTTGCAGTAAGTTACGTGACTGGTATCGGTTAACATGCTTATGATACATTTGGAGCCTGCTAAACATCACAAATGATGCATTCACTGTGGAAAGTAGTATAAATTTCTTTCTTTTTTTCTTGTCTATTTTCTGTGTAATACCTTCGTCTTGAAATACTTTTTTTACGTGAGTAGCATTCTGCCTCACCACAGCTCTGGCATTTGCTTGTCCTAATTTAACTCTTGATTTAATGTCTTTCACAGACTTAAGCTAAGTATAACCATCAGGTCTTACACGTAAAGCTCTGAGATCGGCAAATTTGATCACTGTTATTTCTGACTTAAGTGGACAACGATTGATTGAGGTCTCTTGGGAACGGGAAGAATAACATTGTTTTTTGCACACCATGGCTTAGGCCTCAATCAAGCAACAATTTGCACTTGGCACACCAGGTGAGCTGATTTCACTGACGAATAATGACGACTGTGATTACCGACAGAGTTGAATTTAAAGCAGTCTGTCTTCATGACCTCTTGGTTTGAATATGACTCCACATTCCTCAGGCTTGAGCTCTGAAGTGCTCCTCTCTGACCATAGCTCTGCAGCAGAGAGATCTCTACACCTGTGTGCTGCGTACTTGTGACATGTTGACGCAGCTGTGGTTTCGGCGGAGAATTTTAGACGGCAGACACACCGCAGCAAACTTGCACCTGTGGGATTGTGGGTAGATGTTCAATCTGAGTTCAGAGCCTTTGACAGCTGGTCTATTCTCTACTATATTCGATTCTTGGTTGCAGTGTCAAAAGCTGTTGTTGTCAAATGCCATTGTTTGTACTCATGTTTTAAAAGGTGAATGATGGAATCATCTAAAGAAATGAATAGCACTTTTGACAAATGATTACACTTTAAATTAATTCAATTTTCACACTAAAACTTTGCTTATTGTTTATACTTTTTGGATAGAATAGTGAAAGTATTTTAATGTTATTGGCCCAATTCCCTTCCACTGTAGCCTCAAGTGAAGTTTTTTTTTTTGTGGTAATCAACATTATGACATTAATACTGTCGATTAAGCTTAACTTGTACTGAACCCCGAATATTCCTTGAAAAAAAAAAGAACAATAAAAGTGATCCAAAGGGATTGCTCAAGACTAAAAATGAGCTTCTACAAGTGTTCACTGATTCAGAGGCATATTTCCTCTGCAAAAGCTATTAAGTAACAGATTTCTGATCTCAGAATAGTAAAAAAAAAATGGTATAGGAGGATAGGTCAGCCCTGAACCCAACAGGAACAAGGCGGATAATGCAGAAACATAAATCACCAGAGCTTTCTGCAGGCTCTCTCATTCAACACATATGCCTCTAGTCACTGAGGCCTCCTGGGACATTATGATTCGTTCCTCAGCTGTGGCCCCTTACCTGCTGGGTGGCAGGGCTCTTTAGTAAATCGTGTTGGGGTGATGAGTCATTATAGGGTGCTTTTCCTCTGTTGTCGGCATTATGGGATATTAAACATAGCTATGGCCCTCGGTGGGTGGAGATGCTGGGCACATCACATTACATTTGCCTGTCGTTATGGGCTGTAATGACCCTGCAGCGCTGTGGAGTTTTATGGTGTGGTGATATGAGGCAAAGCATAGAGGCAGTCAAGGCAGTAATGCTGGTAGTTTGATGTGGGCAAGAATGATGGGATATAAAGGGTTTTCCAGATATTGAGAATAAAACTTAGCCTGACGTCGTCATACTCAGATTCTAGTCAGAATATGAGTCTGATACTGCTCCATTGGGCTGTGATAATGGGGGGTGTTTCAACCAGGAAAGAAAATGCCTCTGCACTCAATGGGATAGGCCTACAACCAATCAGAGCAACGGAGTAAGTGACGTATGTTCTTCATTCATCTTTCCAATCGACAAATGCCTTGATCGCAGTTCTCTGTTCCTTTTTTAAAATCAATGCGCTGACGATATCTTCTATAACAGATGCGATGGTGGAATCTAGACATCTCAATTCTCCAGAGGCAGTCATCTTTGTTGTAAACGAATTCAACCCAAGCGCTCTTTGGTGACGTGGATGATTACGTTACTGTTGATCATCTGTCCATCATCGTATAAAGCCTGCCCTGACAATTTGATTGGTCCGAACAGCTCTGGTTCGAGCATAGTTGCTCCACAACGGATCAAGCCTAGACCGAACTTCCCGACCTCAAATGTTGTGGGCGGGGCTAAGTTCGGCTGGCATCCAGGCTAAACAAAACTGATAATTATCATTTGCCCATAAATGGGTTGCATGCTAAATTAAATAATCTAAAACTAAAATTAAATTAAAACTCAGTGGGAAACTTTTCATATTTAGAGATATGCCCGTTTTTTTTTTTTAATGATGCACATGTTTTTTTTTTTATGATGCACATGGTATATTATTTTTCACACACACACACACACACACACACACACACACACACACACACACACACACACACACACACACACACACACACACACACACACACACACACACACACACACACACACACACACACACACACACACACACACACACACACACACACACACACACACATTTTTATCCAGTTTTATCACAATTCTAAAAATTAATAACAACTTATTTGTAAACTAAATTTACCAAAAGTGACTGAAATATTTTTTGAAATATTTTCTTTTTAAAATAAGTGCTATTCTTTTGAACTTTCTATTCATCATAGAATCCTAAAAAATGTATCATGATTTCCACAAAAAAATATTATGCAGCACAACTTATAATAATAAGAAATGTTACTTTGAATGTTATTTCAAAAATATTTCAAAGATTTACCAACCCAAAACTTTTTGGTGAAAAGAAATACAGTAACATTCAAAGTGTTTGTGTATATATATATATACAGTGAAGAAAATAAGTATTTGAACACCCTGCTATTTTGCAAGTTCTCCCACTTGGAAATCATGGAGGGGTCTGAAATTGTCATCGTAGGTGCATGTCCACTGTGAGAGACATAATCTAAAAAAAAAAATCCAGAAATCACAATATATGATTTTTTAACTATTTATTTGTATGATACAGCTGCAAATAAGTATTTGAACACCTGTCTATCAGCTAGAATTCTGACCCTCAAAGACCTGTTATTCTGCCTTTAAAATGTCCACCTCCACTCCATTTATTATCCTAAATTAGATGCACCTGTTTGAGGTCGTTAGCTGCATGAAGACACCTGTCCACCCCATACAATCAGTAAGAATCCAACTACTAACATGGCCAAGACCAAAGAGCTGTCCAAAGACACTAGAGACAAAATTGTACACCTCCACAAGGCTGGAAAGGGCTACGGGGAAATTGCCAAGCAGCTTGGTGAAAAAAGGTCCACTGTTGGAGCAATCATTAGAAAATGGAAGAAGCTAAACATGACTGTCAATCTCCGTCGGACTGGGGCTCCATGCAAGATCTCACCTCGTGGGGTCTCAGTGATCCTAAGAAAGGTGAGAAATCAGCCCAGAACTACACGGGAGGAGCTGGTCAATGACCTGAAAAGAGCTGGGACCACCGTTTCCAAGGTTACTGTTGGTAATACACTAAAGGCCAATTTATACTTCTGCATCGAGTGTACGCCGTAGTGTACGTCGTAGGCTACGCACGTAGGCGACGCCGTCGTGAGCATTTATACTTCTGCGAATGTCTGTGTTGCTCTGCAGTTACACCGCCGAAACGCTAGTCGGCGCGGGTGGGTTTCTACGAGTTTAGGTTTCTACGAGCAATGGCGACTGAAGGAGTCATACAGATGGCTGTATTTCCGCACTTCTTCAAGCAATCTCTCGGTCACTTGGTCTATTTCCATGGCTCTTCACTGATCTTCGGAATTTAAAAATGGCGGGCGGGCGGTGCAGAGTGCAGAAGATCATTCCGGAAATGCGTAGGAGGAAACGC